>NC_041359.1:6682612-6857612 GCF_900634415.1 Cottoperca gobio | reverse complement strand
AGAAGTCAAAAGGAGGAGATCTGTCACCGGAGTCACCTGCTGCGTCTGTGGGGAAATTATTTCATGTTGCAGCAGTGCAACCGGCCGCGGAGTAACAAATACAAAACGGTAAGTCGGTTTCTATTTTTCAAAAGTTAAACTGACTCTCTAACAAAGAATAGTGATAAAAATGTTTTTAAATAAAGTTACAGAGCAGCTCTATTTATTGAAAGAGGTTGGATATCCTATAATTTACTTTCGAGCTAGCTCTTGCAGGGACGTGTTGAAATATTTTATACTATAAGCCTACTAATATCCTCATACATAAATACAATTATAGCTAATTGATATATGCCATTGTGTTTGTATTGTCAGTGACACAAATAGTACTGTTAAACAGGAAATTATGTTTATTCGAAATGTTTGTGTAATTATTGTTGTTCAAACTTTGTAATTAAGTAACCTATAGCGAGAAGCTGTCAGGCTACAATGTACTAATGCACTTCTGTTGTATTGCTACAGGTTAACTGCTTCTATAGGCAAATTACCTGCTTTTAAACTATTCAACACACCCTATTCGTGGCATTATGGAGCCCAAAACTGTAGTAAAGGAGAAGTTTTTCATCGTGATACGCGGGAAGTCGAGGAATGGCTTCTGCCGAGGAAACATCGGCCGTGTGGAGGCAGAGACGCAGCGCGGGGAGCTGATGGGGCTGCTGTACTGCGGCGGCAGCAACGCGGGGAGCCCCAAGAGCGGAGGCCTCGTGAAGAGGGAGGACACGTATCCTCTGACCCGCCACCAGGCCCAGCTGCTGCTTTTCGTATCTCCCACAAGCAAACGCCTGGAGCTGCTGTGCAACCCCCAGCTGTTCATGGCTATCTGTCAGCTGTCTCAGGATGACCTTGTGGTGGTGAAGCACAAGAAGGGACACCTGCCTGGGCTGGTGAAGAACCTGATGCAAATTGGGAGGAAGGAGGACAAAGATGACCTGCACATGCTCGGCTTTGAGATGGAATTTGTGGTGGGTAAAGTCTGGTTTATTCTTTGCAGCATCAGAGTGTTTGTGTCCAGGATAAAGAACTAAGTAGTAGAGACATAGTTACAGTTATCAAGTTTCTCTGAAGCTAATCGTTGCACATACACACTAATATAACCTCAAGAAATGTATAGGTGAGGACGACCATATCATTTCAGCTGTTCTGTGTCTTTAGGCAGAGTTATCAGTCAAAAGAATCTTAGATAGATGCGTGACTCTCAAATGTACGCTTGATTACACAAGAGCCTTTATCTGTGTTCTGTACGTAAGTATTGAGTTTGTTTTATTTTGTCTTCTTTGCAGGACAGTGATCACAATTTGTCCTCCAAGAAACCTGCTCCTCTGCCCCTGTTCAGTGCGGCAGAGATCGTGCAGGTGGTCCCATCCTACTCTGTTCCCCTCGGACTACACTGGAAAGACAGCCAATTTGGGGGTAAGTTAGTAAGGTGGTCAAAGTCACAGCTTGCCTGCCTCTTTCAAAGTCGACATGTGGTATTTCTTCCCCTCAAGATACTTGGTGGTAGTGTTCTTGAGTTTATCAAACAAAATCCCTTTTGTAAAATTATCCCCTCCAATCAGCAGCCAAAAGGGGCGCTTAAGATGCAGACGCAGTACAAACTGGAAAAACTGGTCCTGTTGCTCTGGAATGTAAAACAGCAGAGTCATCACATGGTCTGGCATTTTGGCACATAGTGAACTCTGAGCTGTCTACATACCTCTTATGTGACACATATCCTGTTCTGTGTCAGCTGGAGGTCAATCTGATGAGGCAGAATGTGACGAGCCAAAAAATGTCTTGTGACTTTCTAACCATCAGCTTCCATACCTCTCCACAGGTCTAAACAGAAAAGATGTGACGCGCATCAACTCCATGCCGAATATAGGATCCCGAGCACGACAAGTGAGGGAGAACCATACGGAGCAGGGTGTCATTCAGAGCCAACGTTCAGAAACATCTCCTGTGCCTTTGGAGGTTGGATCCTTGGTGGAGGTGGTGTCCAACTTGGGGGTCACGGTGTACGGGGTCGTCCGGTGGTTGGGGGTACCTGCAGGGAAGACTGATGACTGGGCTGGGATTGAATTGGTGAGGGCCTTAAAATTGTGTACAGTTACGTTTTCTGTCAGGCGTGAGGCATTGACCTCCATACCTGATATGTATTTTTTTCATTGTTTCAGGACTATGAGGTTAATGGCTGCTCTGATGGGAAGTACGGAGGCCACAGGTATTTCACCTGCAAAGGGGGCAGAGCTTTGTTTGTTCCCATAACAAAGTGCAGCCCTGATAGGAGGTTCTTCTGCTCCTCTACAGGAAGGAAGAACTTCAAACCCACCGACACACCTCCAGGTTAGACACTTGGAACAGGCTTACATACACACACTATTGAAATTTACACACGTTTCAGGGATTCATGGCTCATTTATTGTCATTATGAAATGCAGGGTTGCACGACGAAATGCAACTGTAGCCTAGTCCATTGTGCTAGACCCATACAACGGAACAGAACAGAAACGGTAGTAGTAGTGCATTCCTGAAGTGCATTTTTTTAAATTTGCAACAGGAGGAATGTAAACAAACAAAAACAACAGTGGGCGGATAATATTGACGGCATCTTTAACATAAAAAAATTTGACACTAGAGAAACGTCATCCATCAACTTTGACATTGCGCCCCTCTTGGCTCCCCTCCCTCTCTTGGCTCACTGTCTGGGTGGTCGGAAGATGCCGTGGGCGGCGATCGTCTGAAGGTCCACTGCACTTAATGCGGTCACCACGCCTTCTTCTCAGATGTTAATGAGTGTATCTCTGTTATATCCCATTTGTGCTCCAGTAAGAAAAAAGACAAACTATTCAAACAAATGTTTGTGGGAGCTACTTGCTGCTGCATCTACATGTGCCGCCGTCGCCATAGTAATTTGATATTATTAGTAGAAGTGTTTTCAAAGTAAAAATGTGGAACTTGGTATCTTTGGAAAAAAGAGATGACTGGTTGCTCTGTATAATCAACCGTAGATTAAGATGTGTCTGGTGCTTCTGGAAAAACAGGATAAACAGGAAAACGATCCAGGCAATAGAACTAGTAAAAGCAAGAAAGGAAATATTAAAAGCCTTTAATGCGGTGGCGACCATCATAAAAAAACCACAGTAGGTCTTGGTCAGGGCCTATATAGTAGTAACAGCTGATGGGAGGCGTTGATGTCACATGACCCGGATAATAACATGACAACAAATAACATGAGATGAGATTACGCAAAGCTTTTTTTTATACATCGTGTGTGTTTTTATTTATAGGATGTGAAAGAAACGGGGAAGTTAAAAGTAAAAAATAAATAAACACGGACTTCATTTTAACACCCTTTTACCTCTAGCAGAATTTAGTGGAGAGAAATAATGTCTGTGCTACCTGAAACGATACACAATTTGTGCCACATTGTGCCCGCGCAACATTTCTGACTTCCTGCTTGGGGAAAAAGCAGCTTAATCATTATTCATGAAGGCCTGTGTGATTGTCCAGTTGGACTCTGTTTCAGCCTGGTGAGAAGCTGCTGCTGAATACTTTCTCAAATCTAAAGCTGCCGGTGAAACGATGAGGGCTGTGTTAATGCCGGTTAATAGACAACAGCCGTTTTTGTATGTTTGCTTGCTGTTTTCAGTTCCTCTATATGAGGAGACAGAGGAGGATGCACCACCTATTCCTGAGTCAGAGGCCTTGTCTTTGTTAGTGGGAAAAATGAAAGGCATTCAGGGTCACATCAACTCCTGTTACCTTGATGCCACACTCTTCAGGTAAATCCAGTTCACCACCGCTCAGCGCATTTGATTCTGAAGTAGCACACAGTTGCAAACGCAGCTCAGATTGACTTAAATCTCATCAATTTTATTTGGAGGAGATCATGAACAACTAAATAAGCATGTTGAACTGTATTCAGATACATTTCTGAGTTGATAAAACAATGTGGCTTTCTCTCACTTCAGTTTGTTCGGCTCATCCGTGACCCTGGATAATATCTGCCAAAAGCCTGCTGACACGGAGCAACCCATAGCCTGCACTCTTAGAAAAATAGTCAACCGTTTGCGCAGGTATAAACACTGTCTTCAAGACTTTGTTTTTCTAATGCCTTGCATTATCATCTAGTCTGAAAAACAAAAACATGACATTTTACATCGTCTCAACTGGTGAACAAGTCTGAATGATACAGGTCCACTAGCTAACACACAAAGTGCTTCTGCTTAAACCTTTCTTGCATAAGAAGGTGTGTTTGCTCCTGATTTGTTTTGGTGTATTCCAGTGTTTGACTTCTTGTATTTGCTTACTGATAGCTAATGTATTTATTGCAGACAAGGGTTTGTGCCGGCCGAGAGTGTGATGAATTTGCGGAAGCAGCTTGGCTGCGACACATTCCGAACAGAGGAAAAAGGTACACACCCATATTATGCTAAATGCATTGTTAGAAAAAAAGAAAATGTCAATAGAAGATCTTTAATCACTGCAACATAACAAACTGAAGCCTACTTCTGTTTTAATTTATTTTCTTCCCTGCAGACCCGGAGGAGTTCATAACAGTCCTCTTTCAGAAAGTTCTTTACATGGAGCCACTGCTCAAGCTCAGGTAAGATCGTACTACCTTGTAATAAAGAGTAACTTTGATATTTTCAACATGGACCCTATTTTCCCTTGTTTTTGTGACTAATGGTGACAACAATATTCCAAATAGTTCAGTATTGAGCGAGAACGCTGCAGACGGCAGCCACTAAACAGCTGCAATGTTATCGCTCTGGGAAATTCAGCACCGACCATGTACCTCCATTAAAAGGGCTTGCTTTTGTCACTGACGGGTTCAGATTGTTATTGTCTGAGTGTCTGACAATATTAAGGTAACGACTACATATAAATAAAAAGTTTTCTTTATCATTCACTTGATCCGGTTTGTTTGTTATTGTGTCTAACCAAGTCTCGCTCAGAAGTCTTGTTCTGAAATCTGCTTAATATTTAGCCATGACATTTTATTTTAAAATCTTTTTTCATAACACAAAGCTTCACTTTCCGTACTCCAATGCAACAAACTTTGACAACACCGGTACTCACATTTCCACTGTTGTCTCTATCAATGAGTCACATGAAACGATAAACAGACCGTATCAAGCGAAATGTAAATAATGTTTTATTTCCCTGTAGGGTCGGTTTGCAGCGCTCTCCCTCAATACTAGACCAAGTTCAAAAAAATGTTTTACTCATAAGTCACTTAGACCCCAAAACATGGGAAAGTGGAGCCCACGTTGAAAAAACAGAAGTTACCCTTTAAATACGCTGTCCTATTTCACTGTTAAGTTACTGAAATTCAGTTTCTTTTTTAGATCGAGACAAGAAACATGTCAGGGTGCCTACACCTTCCAGATCTTTCTAGAAAAAGAACAGATGGGACAGATGCCCACTGTCCAACAGCTGCTGGACACATCCTGCCTGTCAGGGGACCTCAAGTTTGAAGAGGTGAGTGTGTGCTCCTCTTAAAAGGAAAAGTAGCCTTTATCAAGTTTCCTTCTGTACAGTGATGTTGTTGCCTTTCCTTATTTGTCCCTCAGATGCCGTCATGTCTAATGGTTCAGATGCCAAGGTTTGGAAACAAGTATAAGATGTTTTCTCACATAATTCCCTCCACTGAGCTGGACATCACAGATCTCCTATACAACTGTGAGGAACGGACAGAATCGGCACTGATTTCAATCATTTAGGATGTGAATGGATTTCTTTTAATCCAGTGTTTTTTAAGAGCTTAAAGATGTTTACGGTTCTCCTACTTTTCCCCAACAGCTCCGAGGGAATGTTTTGTCTGTGGGCATTTGGCCGAGTATGAGTGTCTTCAGTGTCTACCAGATCGCAAAATGCACCCAGGAAGAATAAAGCAGTACTGCTCTACCTGCAACACACAGGTTAGCCAGATGAGCTTGCACATTTGTGCACACAACTACCTCTTATAAAAACTGCACAGCTCTTCCATTTTCTACATATTCTTTATAGTATTTTTATTTCTATATGTATGTATCTTTCTTGTTTTTTTGCATTGTAATGTATCTTACTATGTTTATGTTCTGCCAATACAACAAAGTAAATTCATTTTATGTAAAAACGTACTTGGCAATAAACTGGATTCTGATTCTCATAGATGTCAAGCATCCCACCGACCAAACTTGTAAAACTCTTTATTTTCTATTTCTCTTAAAGGTCCACACCCATCCCTCGCGGCAGGCTCACTACCCCAAAGCTCTGGCAGTACCAGCAGACGTAGCCTCTGATACTCCTGTGCCCAGGCACATGATGCAGCTGTTTGCTGTGCTCTGCATTCAAACCAGCCACTATGTCTCCTTTGTCAAATACGGCCCTGATCCTCACTCCTGGCTCTTCTTTGACAGCATGGCAGACAGATGCGGTAAGATAGATTCCAGCTAGTGTTGTTTAGTTGAATTAATATGTTGTTTCTTGGCTTAAGTAAGAAATGTTTTTTTTCTCCATTAATGACATTATGCAATTACAAAGTCATTTTATTCTGATGTTTGTGCAGACTCACACTTGTTATGGTTTTTCTAAGCGGTGGTTACACATGCCTGCCTTATTTAGTGATGAGGCAGCCTCTACTGTATAGTTCTGGATAAAGCCTCACTCTGACGTCTTTATCTCTTCTTGAGCTGATGTCTAATCTTAAGGCCACTCTTTTCTTACAGGTGACGATCAACATGGCTACAACATTCCTGAGATCCGAGCTTGTCCGGAGGTGGGTGACTTTCTGTCCCAGCCGGAGGAGGAGCTGGCATGGTCTAACCCCTCCCAGGCTCCTGAACTAGTGCGCAGGTTGTTGTGTGACTCCTACATGCTGTTATACCAAAACCCAGCCACACCACTTTCAAAGCCAAACCATCAGGACTATCATGTCGTTTGAGAACACAAGTGAGGACACAACGTTCCCACAACAGTGCCTTCATAACCTTGCAGCTCTGCTTAATCAACAAGATTGTGTGTTGGTTATTACATCCGAACAGAAACTGATGCTTCTAACATCATGAGGGGAAAAAACAATATTGTTGAAGAAATAAACAATATTAATTTGTTGTTCAGACATTTGACTATGCATGATCGTAATCAAGTTTTAAAAAAACAAAACATTTAAAGATAATGATTTTGGCACTTTGGCCTTTTTATGTGACGGAATTGAACCCGGGATGTTGTGGTTATATGGCCTTGGCTGTAACCATGCGGCCACCAAGGCTCTCAATCGTAGTCAAGTTGATGTAGATCTATAAGGAGAGAAAGAATGAGCAGTACATGTATTACACTCTGAACTCACCACTGCCTTCTTTATCTCTTGAATGTCTTGCTGTTGTTACACTTTGATTATTTATACCAAGAGTTCTTTAAAGGCAATTGTGATATTAGATACATTACACACAAATTACTTTATTCAAATGTATTTTGTTATTTGGTACATTTTAAAGTCCACTCGTGACATGTTTCTGTGGTGTGATATATTAGTTCAACTTGGATTGTCAATTGTGACCTAAAACACTCACTGAAGCCTCACAGAAGATTGGAAAGTACAGTTTGTACGTTGTATTGTACTTACTGTAAACAAATGCACTGAGTGCAGATTTTACTAGGAATATTACTGGATCTATAACGTAGTATTTTGTATCAATAAAATGTTGATAATTGCAGTTGAGGACAGGTGAGATCTTTTTTAGGTAATATTATGGGCTGCAATGCCCTCTTGTGGAAAACAAAAATGAGTTTGCCTTGAGTCTCATTGATCCTTAATTGAGAAATACTTTCTTTCTTATCACCACTATGTATATTATTCTCATAACCTCTGACAAAGAGAAAGTCACACAGCGTAAAAAATATAAAAGTGCAAGTTTCCATGTCATTGTAATTGCTTATAACTAATTTATTTTTAAATACTGGTGTTTTTTATGCTGTTCTGTGTATTCAGATTACATGCAGTTGCAGTGGTCATCTGTCAAGCAGCTTGGAAATTCTAATAAAAACATTTTAATTTAATATTTATAAAGACCAGTTGGCATCAGACTTAAACCTACATTTCTTTTAGGACATTTCAGGTTAATATTCGGAATCATACTTTTGAATTAAATTTTAAGTGCCAGCTAAAATTGAGTTGTAATGTGATAGGCCAGTTGGCTCTCCGTTGTGCAGAGCGGGACTGGCTCCTGTCTGTTACGTGCCACACATGCTGGTGACACCATGTTTGAAATCACTAAAAGAAAGACCTATAGATTGTTATGCATTATCACTGAATGACCGATGGGCATATAGGTAATGGACAGACCTCTTCAGACATGATGATAATGACAAATTATGTTATTACTAATAAGTATATGCACAAAGAGCTGCTCCTTCCTTTTGCTCTCAGTCACTTATCTGATAAGGTGAGTACAAACCAAAAAACAGATAAATAAGTAGAGCCTGGAGCAGCTTGTGCTCTGATACATGTGCACCTCACTCATGAGGACTGTGTGTGACCATCGTGGGCCTGAAAAGAAACACGTTTTGTTAAGAGGAGGAGCTACGCTGCTCCCTACCGTTTATATTAAGGCGCATGCGCATTAGTGTACAATTGGGACTTACATATATTACACAACTGTGCCTTTTCTTCATTCTGCCTGCATCTCCTCGCCGATGTGCTGTAACCCTACACGTTACTTATTTTTGATTTTTCAATCAAACAACTCTTAGGAAATGAGTGAGGACCAGGTAATGACATCACTGGTGGTTAATGGGTAACAGTTCTTGCCTCCGTTGTATTGCTTGGTTTGACAAGATAACTTGGTTAACAGTGAATAGTGCCTGCTAGCCCGCGCTAGCCCAGTGTGTTTGTAACGTTAAGCCATCTAATTTAGTTGATAACAGCTTCTTGACACGTTTCATCACGATTTTATTTGTATTGTAGCGGAGAGTTACTGTCTATATAGCTTTTAGGTTTGAATGGCTAGGCATGGACTCTCCAGACAAAGTGGGGAAGCCACACATTTGCTTTGGCGTTAGCTATAGCCAGTGTTAGCCGTAGCGGCTTCGGTATCAGCCGCTAAACCATGTTACAAGCCAGCCTAGCAAGCTAGCCCGGCTAGCAAGGTAGCTAACAAACTCCCTTTGCCATCCAGCAAGTTCAAAGTTAGTTAGCCGTCTAGTTAGCCACTACGATATTTAACATTCATCTGTTTTTGATTTTTCAGATTGACGGTGGCTCTCGTTTCAATGGTAAGTTGTGACACAAAGCTACCAAGTTAAAAGAAAGGTTTCCTCAAATTCTGACATGTCTTCACTGATCAAATGCAACGTTACGGTAGTTCTCAGTAGAGGGCAGAAATGGCGTCCAGAGACTAAGTCCTCGGTCTCACTCTCAAGCGACTATTGTTCAAAAGGGAGGTCTAATAAAAGCGTTTCCGCAAGTTATTTTCTCCATCCGACTCCATATTGCCACACACCTCGAGGTGTTTTATCAGTTTGTCGTGTTGGATCGTCTTGTTGGTTGGCTTTTAATGCCATATTTCCCACCTGAAAGTGAGGGTTTGGGGGTTGAGGACTTAGTCTCTGCGCCATTTTCTTTTTCAGTGTAGCGGCCTGACAGTGCTGCTGAACCCAGGCTGGGAAGTGCAGATGGCTGTGTGGAAGAGAAATGCGAAGGCACAGTGCATCGTTGAGATCCCACATAGTGACCATAAAGGGTTTTTAATTTTTTTAATACACGGCCGTGGACGCCTTTTCATAAGCTAAATGATGTATTTGTTTTAGCTACAGGGACTTTACATTCCCACATGCGAGGAGAAAGTGGACCGTTTTAAGTTGGATCCACATTTCAACAGTCGACACATGTCGTCAACTTTAATTCATCGTCACACAAGTTAAACGAGGATATTGGAGCATCTTGACAACATTTTAAAGTAAAAAGTGAGACAAGTTTGGGAGTTTTTAATGCCATTATGATTTTCTGTTTAAGATCTAGAAATCTATATAACCATATAACCACCCATAATCAAACCAAGAAAACGGCATTTTGTTTTTAATTTAATCTATTGGGAGTACCGTTCCAGGGTATACACTCTAAACAATGGAATATTAGCCATTTTGTTCAAGTTAGTCAATATATCTAGTTTTAAGTGAAATGTTCAGTCTTCTTATAAAAATACTCCAGCACCAGATTATTGCCATGGATTATTGATCTGAGATTGACTCCTTTTTGTATTGCTAAAAATCATCTAGACAGCTGTACTAGTCCACTTGTTTGGTTTTCATTCATCAGCAATGGGACAACATTTGACTGTTGGACATGAAGAGTTTTGGCTTCTCTTCTCGGTGTCTAGAGAGCGGTATTAATTCCCTTTAATCTGGACAGTTGAACATCATTAGATTAACATGCAACATTGTTGTTATTTTAAAGAGCATAACTCTGGCACAAATTGTACTTTTTGCATACATTCTGTACAGTCTGTTTATATGTCATATGTGAGCTATAGTGTGCACTCTTGACCAGAAGGCTGTCACATGTGCTCTTCAGTATGTAATGGGAGTGCAAAAGGGCTATTTTATTGCAATTGTATCTCACCTTTAAATAATGATGTACAATGCCAAATGCCAACTAGTTTTACAGTGATGCATGTAACAATCAAGCTTAAGGTTTTGTCATTCTTTGAGAGCATGTCACTCCCTTTTCTGTTTGAACATGTATGCTGTTTTTAGGCCTACACTGGCACACCAGAGGAATATGGACAACGTGTTTTAGGGACATGTTTAGTAGACTAGGCTGTTAGCTGTCAGCAGCGCTTGTGACCAAGTCTATAGCCTTATAGCCGCTAAAGCACGTAGGCTTGATTTGGTATGTGTTTATGTCTGTGTGGGTGTCGTGTCTTTGATTTGGGTATGGACCTTTTTCCTACAATAAGATACTTTTTTATTCCTGCTTTGGTTTACAAATTAGAGAGGGCGAAAGCCTATTTAGTTCAGTCATGTTTCAACCTGTCTGTTTCATATTGTCTCGTGCACACTGAGATCATGTGAGCAGTAGGTGGTGCTGTGTCACTGTGTAATAGATGTTCAGTCTTCATTTTGCATGAAATTCAGATTGTGGCGCATGTTTAAGACCCTTTTTTTTGTAGTAATTTAACTCACGTTTTTACGTGATCCCTAGGTTATCTGTTGATCAGATTATCTTCATCAGCCGGTCAACATTAGCACCTGGTTGAGTAAAGTGCACTCTGTTCGTCTTTGCCACTTGTGTTTAGAATCATACTAATGTAGGCACACATCAACCCTACCAATGTTTCAGTCAATCTTTCACTTTTGAAGAAGGTGACACTGTTTTCTTCTCATAGACTCCCACAAGCATAAAGAAAAGTATAAAGACAAGGAACACAAACATAAGGACCACAAGAAGGAGAAGGAACGAGAGAAATCAAAGCATTGCAACAGGTATGGTGTGTGCTTCCAGACTCTTGATGATTGCATATTCTGGTGGTATCTGTTCAAAGTGGACAAGACGTACCACTTGGTTACGGCAGTATTTCCCGTATTGAATAGTGGAAGGTGAAACAACCTAAATTTACATTATTTATTTTACCTCCTAGTGATCACAAGGACTCCTCTGACAAAAAGCACAGAGACAAGGAGAAGGAAAAGATGAAGCACAAAGATGGCAGCGCAGACAAATACAAGGACAAGCACAAGGAGAAGGTGAATTACCATGCACATAATTCATGGAAGAATGCACATGTGGTTGTGCATGTAATGTAGCGATTTTCGGCTTCATCATTATGAATTATTCTGCAATATAAAGCTCTGTCAAATCATACACATGTTCATGGCCCGCAGCTACTTAAACCACGAGTAAGATGTATGTGTTTGTTTTTGTTGCATCTTCTCTTTCAATAATGATAGACTTGATAAACTGTCCTTTCAGTCAGGTGGTAGAAATGATCAAAAACGCAGAATATGGATCACTATAGGTGCGGACATATTATTTTTGATTCCACAGCTTCATATGGCTAAACGGAATTAAGAATTTGGTACAGCTCTTGTTAAACTTCAAACATTTTTTTTATTCTGAATTGGTGAGCAAATGTTGAGTACTGGTGTATAATATCAGACACAGTCCTGGTCACTACTATTATAGTGTTGTGCAATGGCTTCTTAGTCCACGGTGGGTACCTGGTTTACATGCTCTAACTTCAGCCACTCTGAATCAACTAAATATGTTTATGCAGAAATTTACACAAAGGTAAAAGTCATAATTATATAAATTGGATTAACCATTACAATATTTGGTGACAAGGCTGTGATTCAGCTTTTATGATACAGGTTAATTATCTTTTACAACATCATTTGTAAATCTTGCAGATTAAGCCGCTTGATGTTAAAGTCAAAAAGGAAAAGGAGAACGGCTTTGCCAGGTATGTCTACATGTCACTTAAGTACTATATTTCAATACCAGCAGATGCATTTTATATATAAATCCATTTCTGATTTTCAATGATTTTTCTTTTGCAGCCCTCAAGTGAAGTCTGAGCCAGAGGATAATTTTTACCACTCTCCTAAAAATGAGAAATCTCTAAAAAGAGAACGTGACGTTGATAATGAGTGAGTGTTCCTCTATGTCTTCCATGTGCTAGGGTCAGGTTTTGTTGTCTGAGTTACATTTGTAACAAATGTTTTTTTTCCAGCTCTGAATTCAAGCCTAAAAAAATTAAGATTGAGAATGACAAGAAAGTCAAGAAAAGGAAACCAGATGAAGAGGTAAGCAGACTGCAAACACGGGTTTGGGCTTTCCCTCTAAACAATTAAGAGATATTTAATTTCTCAAAATACATTTTTTTTGGGAGGAACATCTGTTTATAAAATAAAAATGCTTTTGGTGCCAACCTGTGAGCAAAATAACGTGGTTTCTCTTCCCTCTTTTTACGACGTCAAGCCCAAAAAGACAAAAAACAAAAGGGAAGTCGCTGATGGTAAAAAGAAAGCAAAGAAAGAGCCAGAGGAGAAGTGGAAATGGTGAGTTATTTAAACAGCCAGCTGTGTGATGCCTCCATCCTATATGGATGTATTGAGTGTTTGTTTTGGATAAATGTTTTTTCGGCTATATTAAAACTCCTTATTTGGTTGATTCCAGGTGGGAAGAAGAGAGATACACAGACGGCGTCAAATGGAAGTTTCTGGAACACAATGGTCCTGTGTTTGCACCACCATACGAGCCTCTTCCTAGTAACGTCAAATTTTCTTATGATGGTAAGATTGAAACCAGTCGAGGGCTACACTGTTGAATCATATAATGGCATGTCAGTGGTGGACGTAATGCACATATTTTTGCATATTTTAGGTAAGCACATGAAACTCAGGCCAGAGGCAGAAGAGGTGGCCACGTTCTTTGCCAAAATGCTGGACCATGAGTACACCACAAAGGATATCTTCCGCAAAAACTTCTTTAAAGATTGGAGAAAGGTAGGAAGAAAGTGCATTTTTGTGAATAAACGTAACAATCTGTGTAGAGTCCAGTGAAGTAAGTGTTGAAAGATTTCTCTTTGAGAGTACCCTGTTTTGCTGATGCAGGAAATGTCTCCAGAGGAGAAGGGTAAGCTCACAGACCTGAAGAAGTGCGACTTCAATGAGATGAGCGTCTACTTCAAGGCACAGTCTGAGGCCAGGAAGGCCAAGACAAAGGACCAGAAACTGGTGAATATATCGATCAACCTTTACAGGACAATCTTTGGTTGAAAAAATAAAATAGTTTTTTAATTACATAGTTGTATAATTGATAACATATCGGTAATGCCAGCCCATGTTCAAGATTCCCTGATCCCACACCTTTTGACAGTTGAGGATCTGAATAAATCAGTTGCTCAAAAATTGGTACAAAACAACCAAATTACTATAACTTACAAGTAAAGTTGGCACATTTTAAATAAACATATCGTTTTTTTTTTTTTTTTTTTTAGTAAATCTAAAGGCCCTGTCACATATCTCCGTATGGCAGAAACGTATGCTGGTGTATATGAAAAGTCCAAATACGTCCAACTTTTCATCGGATCGGAAAAGTGAACATTTACAGATACGCATGTCTAATCTGTTGATAGCGCATCACTTCCTAATACAAAATGTATCAGACGAATGCATAACTTATACAAAAATATGGGCAACACGCTGGTGTACGTAGATATAAGGTAAGGTATAAGTAGTGTTCGTTAAGAGCTCACTGTGTTACGCTGGGGTGTGTTGTTGAACGCTGATGTTTTGAGCATGTTCAAAATTACCGGACGTACCCGACGTGTGCTTCATAAGATATGCAGACGTTACGTTAGACCTACGTGAATACCTACGTGACTACTTACCTACGTGACTGCGTTAGAGGTACGTTAGATAAAGGCTACGTCGGCTGGCGGTGAAGCCCTACAGCCAACTTATTGATAACGAGTGGATACCCTATTCCTACCCTATGTTAAGATGATGCCTGACGACGGAGTAACTTATTAAACGTGTTTCTACAGTACAGCTAGCATCTTGGGAGCTTATAGTTTGAATATAGTATATAGGGTCCCTGTGAGTAGCTCATCCTCACTTCTTCACAGCACGTCTTGATGAATACATGAACCCATCATCAGAGAGCATGGAGGATGCTGAGAGGACAAGAGTACATTCTGTTCTCCAGCATCAGCATGACGTGAACCAAATGGCACTTTTCCAGCTCCGCTGGCCAGACGCTCTGATACGTTTTAAATAAGTAAGTGATACGGTATCAATAGGTTAGACATGCGTATAATAAATGGTTATGTATACGTCAGCTACAACACCGCTGTGGAAAAGTTGGACCTATTTGGACTGTGACACATTTTGAGCTGCTTTGCATGTTTCTGCCGTACAGAACTGTGTGACAGGGCCTTGAGGTGCTGTACACAGGCCACATTTTTTGCTTACTCAAATCTTTGTGCCCTGAGTTAAAAGTAGTGAAACTTTTGGAACGCAGCAGCTCGCACCCTTTGTTATGCGACTATGAACAACTAATCACAGCCGGAAGATTTCTTTAGTTTGTTCCGTAATTATCAGTGTATGGTAATTATGGAAGAGACATTGAGCCATTTTAGTGCAACCAGAGCTTTAACATAATCAGTTCAGTGATTCCCCTATATTAATTTTATGCTCGCTGCTGCTAATATGTCACACGATCATTAATATCCTCTGCTCAGTTTGAGGCACATTTTCAGGGGGGAAAACACTGATGTCCCGCGGATAATATTTTAATACTTACTTAAAACAACGTCTGGTATAAAATCAGATGGTACGTTAGCTGGTTATGCAGCATCTGGTGCAAACTGCCTCAGCACCCTTGAAAGTTGGCACGAGTAGGCACCCAGCGCCTGACTGTCATGGAAAAGAAAAAGTTGACAAAACATCCATTCATTTTATTTTCATGAAATGTACACTTACCCAAGAAGATGGCTTAGGCTTTTTTTTTTTACCCTTTGTAGAAAATAAAGGAGGAGAATGAGCGCCTCTTGCAGGAGTACGGCTTCTGCATCATGGACAACCACAGGGAGCGTATTGCTAACTTCCGCATTGAGCCCCCGGGCCTGTTCCGCGGTCGTGGAGATCATCCTAAGATGGGCATGCTCAAACGTCGCACCAAGCCGAGAGACATCATTATCAACTGCAGCAAGTGAGTGAAGGGTTGTTTTTGTCAATGCTGGTAGATCAACGTTTTAGGTAAGTATATTGATTTTAAATGTTTTTTATTTATGTGCTCCTCGTAGAGACTCTAAGCACCCAGAGCCCCCTCCAGGCACCAAGTGGAAAGAGGTTCGTCATGACAACAAGGTGACTTGGCTGGTGTCGTGGACGGAGAACATTCAAGGCTCCATCAAATACATCATGCTGAATCCCAGCTCTAGGATCAAGGTGGGCTGAGTTCCACACTGCAAGGAGTTTATGATTTGTCGCAAGCCATTCATCTATAAGTAGCATCATCGTTACAGACTTCATGGCGCCATGTCAATCAGTAAATATTGAGACTGCAATGTCACGTTACTTGCTGTACTGTGCAACAACCTACTAATTATACATTTTGTGTTCGTATGACTGTCTACACAAACATGGTCCCATCTAAATCATTAGTCACTCATTCGTCCACGCTGTTTGTCTGCAGGGCGAGAAGGATTGGCAGAAATATGAAACGGCTCGCAGGCTGAAGAAATGTGTGGATCGCATCAGAACCCAGTACCGCGAAGACTGGAAGTCTAAGGAGATGAGGATCAGACAGAGGGCTGTGGCACTCTACTTCATCGACAAGGTGTGAGGTGCATGGCTACTATTGACATTGTCAGAACTGTATATAGCTTTAGGGAGTTCAATGTCCTGTAATTGCTTTTTAACTATGGCTGTAACTTGCGAGTTTAGTGAGTGCTTGAACACGAGCCTGCAGTTGGGGGTAATGTCTTTGTAAACCGGCTTTTAATCCTGCTGTCCTGATGTTCTCTAGCTGGCTCTGAGAGCGGGTAATGAGAAGGAGGAAGGAGAGACCGCGGACACTGTGGGCTGCTGCTCACTGAGAGTCGAACACATCAAACTCTACCCCGAAAACGATGGGCAAGAGTTTGTGGTGGAGTTTGACTTCCTGGGTAAAGACTCCATCCGCTACTACAACAAAGTCCCTGTGGAGAAAAGGGTAAGAACTATAAACCAGTGTTTTTTTATTTTTCAACCCTCTGAGCCTCAAAACCCAACGGTGGGTTTGGAAGTTGTGTTTTCTTTCTTTTTTATTGTCTGTATTAGAGTATTTAATCATAGCCTTAAATGAAAAAAAAAAAAAATGACAGTATCCTGGATTTTCAACTTTGCGACAGTCTTTGAACTGATCATGTGTGACGAACTATTCCATCAGGAACGTTAACCTCATCTAAGCTCAAATTGTGATATTTCATAAAGTGCTCCTCTCCACTGGGGGCTATGATTTACTCTGCTGAGACCAACGGGCTGTTTACACGATGGGTTGTAAACATCTAAATGATTCATAAATGTGTGTACATATAGATTCCATTTCATTCAAATTTGTATTAAATGACAAAGATATTCAACATGTGTTTTTCTTTCTTATGATTAATGGCATTCTAACTGTTGCACTGCCCAAGACATTTGAGTACTTTCAGCCACGGTTGTGCTGGTTCAGTCCAGGAGCTTTGAGTTTCAGAGGTTCAAGTGTGCAGACTTTGCCTCTTTTTGTATTTATGCGCATTCTGCCTCATTTTTAGGTATTCAAGAATCTTCAGCTGTTTATGGAGAACAAGGAGACGGATGATGACCTGTTTGATCGCCTGAATGTAAGCAAAACATAAACATGCATAAAACTAGAGCCTTGTGTTATTTATATTGGCAGTTAAGTATCACTGTTGCATGGATGTTTATTTGATACGGTTTTTTTTTTGCTCCAGACTTCTGTTCTGAACAAGCATCTTCAGGAGCTGATGGACGGTCTCACAGCCAAAGTCTTCCGTACCTACAACGCTTCAATCACCCTTCAACAGCAGTTAAAGCAGCTCACAAGTGGTACGTCTCCACCCGAGGTCGACGGATCTAAAACCACATTTTCAATCCTGTATGTTTTAGTCCCAGTAGAGATAAATGGACGGGGCAAACAACATGCATCTGAATTGCTTGTTTGGACTTAGTGTTGGGCTGTGACTACTGTAATGAATCATTCTGCATACAGAAAACATGTTCTACTCCCTGTGTCTCTCTAGCGGACGAGAACGATACAGCCAAGATCTTGTCCTACAACAGGGCCAACAGGGCTGTGGCCATCCTGTGTAACCATCAGAGGGCTCTACCAAAGACATTTGAGAAGTCTATGCAGAACCTGCAGGCTAAGGTAATGTGTGTTTTTGAATACTCTTGACACACTTTTTTTTCTTTGTTGCTAAACCTGATATGGAGTTTCTTAGTTCATATCATGTTTCACTGAAATGGCCTCAATTGTTAAAGTAAGGATGTTATATATCCCCCAATGCTTACATCTGGTTCATTGAATGAAAGGAAATTGGTTAATGACAGTAGCAAAACATTTATGGCATTGTTGAGGTGAGAAATCTGATTTGATAGTTTTTTACTGTTTTTTAATAAGTGCCCTGAACCCCTCAAATTGTTTATGTCTAGTCGACTAATTGATTGATCGTTAGAAAAATAATTGCCAACTAATTTTGAGGATTGACTAAAGTAATATTTGCAAATGTGTTTTTACACCTCAATTATGTTGGTTTCCTGCTTTTTAGTTTTTTAGTGTATGAAGGGGAATAACCTTTGGGCTTTGGACTGACAAAAGGAGACATTTAAAGACATCACCTTGGATTTCGGTTTATAAAATGTCAAAATTGTCATCAATTTCATCCAGATAATAATGTGCAGATTAATCGATAAATATATTTAGTTTCAGCCCTTGTCATGATCTGCTTTGTTAGTTTTGAATTTGCCCAAATTGTTTTTGACATGGTGGAAGGCTCTTGCAGATGATATACATGGTCTTATTCAATATTAGTTTGTAATGTTATGAGGCTAATCCCTGTTTTCCTTTAGATTGATGCTAAAAAGGACCAGCTTTCTGATGCCAAGAGAGAACTGAAGAGCTCCAAGGCGGATGCCAAAGTACGGAGAGATGAAAAATCCAAAAGGTAAGCAGCTCAAAGTTGGCTATTTACAAATAGTTGTCTCCCTAGTCAACCCTATTCCCAAATTGTTACTTTGTGTGCTGCTTTAGGTCTGTGGAGGCCAAGAAGAAGGCTCTTCAGAGGATAGAGGAGCAGCTCATGAAGCTGGAGGTGCAGGCAACTGACCGCGAGGAGAACAAGCAAATTGCTCTCGGCACTTCCAAGCTCAACTATCTCGACCCTCGCATCTCTGTGGCTTGGTAAAAATAATCGTGTGTGTGTGTCTGTGACATAACTTTAGTTCAATAATAAACTTTGCCCATCCTATGTTCTGTCTCTTGTCTCCTAGGTGTAAGAAGTGGAGCATTCCCGTGGAGAAGATCTACAACAAAACCCAGCGTGAGAAGTTTGCCTGGGCCATCGATATGGCCGAAGACGACTATGAATTTTAAATCCCAGTTTGTGGTTTATGATACACTCGTTTTTTTTATCGGATACTTGTTTTTTAGCTTAACCGAACTTTGCTCGATTGCCAGACCCGATCAGGAATTTCAGACAGTTTGAGCAAAAAACAGCGGCGAGATGGTAAGACGAGATGAGGCCATAATGAAGTGGCCGGAGGGTGTTGTGTTTAGTCCTCACCATCTGATCCGAGATCAGGCATCAGGGCTGAACTTAACCCACAACTGAGCATCAAGGCTCCCAGTAATTGGAAGACCTTTGTACCTTTTTGTGTCTCTCCCTCCTCGGGGACAAAACCTGACAATGCCTGAACTTTGAACTCTGGTCCTATAGCTACTGTATTCTGCAAAAACAAAAAAGGCTTTGTCATTTTATTTTCTCTGTTCACTTGCTTTGTATTTTAGCCCTCCCATGTATTATTAATGAATTCTATATTTTGATAGACAAAGTTAAATCAAATGAATTCCTTAACTACACCCACGCGCCTTTCGAGGAAATGGAAATGTGAGCTTGACTTTTGAGGTGTGTGTGTGTGTGTGTGTGTGTGTGTGTGTGTGTGTGTGTGTGTGTGTGTGTGTGTGTGTATATATGAGGGTCTCGGCCATGGAATTGTTTGGGTGAATATTTTAAACTGGACTATGTTATTGTTTAGCATGAAAGAGGATGTCTGGGCAGGCAGAAGGGGGAAAATACTGCAACCATGTCAATATTTACTTACGCAAGCAGAATGTGAATATTTTGTTTTACAGCCTCCATCAGGGACTTCTTTTTCAGTGTAAATGTGAACCAATCATTTGTATCCTTAAGTCGCAAGCATCCTCTCAATCTATCTGCATAGCAATGTCTACATCTGATTTTAACTTAATTTAACAATTGTTCCAAGATTAAAAAACACCCGTACCTGTTACTTGAAGATAATGCTATGATAATGTATTTAAAGTCATTTAAATGGAAAGTGTTTTTCTTCCCAGAAGGTATGTGAGGGATATCAACTTTGCCAAAAAAAAATATCACCAACCTGTTACAATTTAGGCAGTTTTTTTCTTTTCTTTTTTAAATTGTGTAAAGATTGAGGATGAAATAATGTAACATTCAATGTGAATTATCGGTTCATTTTATTCCACTTTTATGATAGGAAAATTGATGTAAGTAGCTGTAAAGTCGAACATCCTATTCCTGTTTTACCTTTGTGTCATAGCCTTTGATCATGTTTTCTTTGAGTTTTATGCTCATTGTAGGTTAAAAAAATGAATAAAACCCTACAAGTGTATATATATTAAGTACATGTGATTTTTATTTTACCTTTACACACTTAAGAATATGAGATCTAAAAACAAGTTGGAAAGCTGCTTTTGGGACTTCTAGCAGCCATCATCTCAGCCTGTGAGACGACGTTTAACAAAATATAAAGACAAATTAACAGTTCCAAAAATCCAATCGACCTAATCCTTTAACTTTAACTGCTCTTAAAGAATATAATGCTTTGGAAAAAGCCATGGTGTACATTCCAGGGATTCCTTATGTCCTCCAAGTGGGATTTAATGTCTTGTAACATCTGGCAGGTTTGTGCCCTTTTCTTTGCCTACACTGAACACTTTATTGAATAGAGAAGGTCTGGTCACCATCTGCATAAATGCCTCGCTAAAACCTCAAATGTGCAGACAAAATAAATGTTATTCTGTGATGAACGGACTGAAAATTTCCCCCATAATTCAACTCTCAGTACAAACTGTATTGTCATCTGCTCACCAGCAGGTGAGGCTGTATGCATTACATGCTACTTTCACAGCCGTCACTGAATCATTGGACTGCTTTCCATACACAGTTTAATATTCACTCCTGGTGCAAGATGCTGAACAAAAAATAATGAGGCGTGACTGCTTGGTGAGTATTCAGTTTATTCTGTAAAGATTCAGAAGTGTAGAAAGGATGATACAACAGTGTTTTATGATCAGACTATTTCATAAAAGTGTTTTTTTTTCTTTTTTTAAAGTGATCATAACACCGTAAGTCCAGATTACATTTATCTCAAACCAAAATAAATTTGTAACATTCGACACAAGTGCATACACTGCTGGTAGGAGATCGACCTCCAATTTCACTTTGGATGGTATAGCACCGTTCTTAGCTATTAGCAGCTTGACAAAGATGCAGCTTTATAGGATTCATGTAGTGACTATGTTTATATAAACACAAGAAAATTCTGAGGAGAGCAAAGATCTCCTCATTTGGCTCTCTAGCTAGCACAATATCTCACTCTGTCAGTGTCTAGGGATCAAATTGATAATTTTGCTTTAAACAACATTTTGCCAGTAACAATATTTGATACAATTACAGCTTAAAGTTAAACATCTCCAAGTGTACAGAAAGCAGCACAAGATTTTTTTTTCACATATATAGACGAACAGTGACCATCGATGCTTGGCATGTTTTTTGTCTTTTTCTTTTCTTTTTTTTTCAGTAGCTGGAAAGCAAGTAGATGGACAGACAGGTCATATAAACACATGGACAGAGCTGAGTAAGGCAACGTTAGCGTGGCAGGCTTCTCTGTTCAGTTTGCAGGGCAGTGTGGTGTATTGATCTCGACGGAGCTGTCAATACCTTTGCTGTGGGGCAGTGTGATTTTTAGCATTGCTGTCTTCATTAGTGCATTGTATATAGTCTTTTGCGTGTAGCTGAACTGCAAAGTGATCACCAACATTTATACAGATCTAAATAAACCATGTTTGATTGCATCTGGACTTACAGTGACTATAGAAGAGTAAATAGAATTGAAAAACGGAAAAAGTAAAATTCAAGGCAGTGCTGAAGTACTGGTTGCTAAAAAAGTAAAAAATATCACAAAGCCAACAATAACATTTCCATGACAGGTCTTTTTGTTTGTCCAGTCAGTACAAACTTTCTTTAGTGCAGTTTCAATCATATATATATATATATATATATTTATATATATATATATATATATATATATATATATATATATATTTCTCCCTCTGACCCAAAAGCAATATCTCACGGCCCTATCCTATCCTCGCTCATTCAAGTCAGTTTTCCAGTCAGTGTGCGTCTTTTCTCTTTCTTTTCTTTGATCCCTCGTACTGACCTCATTGTGCACCCTCCCTACACAACCACAAAGAAGCATGAAAGGCTTAAACATCACAGGACTCAAAGGTGAGAAGTTCTTTCTTTTGACGATGGCAGGAAGTGATGGCAGATGGAAGAGGAGGTGGAGGAGAAGGAGAAGGAGGAGGGGTGGGGGGTATTCACAGTTACAGTCAGAGTCCAACGGTCCAGCTACAATCACATCTGCTGTCATTATGAACACTCTTCTTAGACCTCGGCCAGGGGAATGAGCCAGCCTTTAAACCACATGTTCCTCTGGCGAGGTCGGTCGGGCCTGCTTCATCACACCTCCAGCAGCTCCATCCTCAGGCAATCCCTGTCAGCAACACACACAAACATGCACAAATCATGAAGACGTGATTGTAAAGTTCCCGTTGTACAAGTGAGGTACCTCTTGACGAGGGAGCATTGTAAAAAGATGCCTGTGTACGGGTTAACTTGCCTCTTGGAAATCCATCTCACCAAAGACAATTGTCATGATTTATTCACACATATTAGCATGTGCTCTCAATCTATAATTCAGTGGCCCAGACTCCTACTTATCTAAAAATAGCTTCTTAAACACAGACCTTTGATTGCTTGAAGAAGCTACTCAGCATGAGTACCTGTACACTTCTTCTCCTGCCTCCTTTTTACTGTACATCACGCAACCACGAATACAAACAACAAGCTGTCATGCTTTCATCACTCCATCTGGCTTACACTGTTTTTGTTTTCCTTGATTGATATATAGCGCTAAGCTTGTAAGTTATCACAAGGCACTGTGAACGAGAATCTTACTTTCAGAGCTTTTATCACACTTTGTAATTTCAGTGTTATGACTGACGTACCTGGCCTGATTGGTGTCAGTCTGTTGATCAATGAGTGACTGACTGGCCACCGGCTGCTGGTGGTCCTCAGCTCTCTCTGACCAGGGATCCTGCTGGACTCCAGGCTGCGCTGACTCCTCAGCTCGGCCTCGCTCGACTCTCCCCTCGGACCCCATCAGACCCAGCAGCGGTGAGTATGAATCCTGCCACACAACCCGCTGCCCTGAGTTCAGTCCTGCTTCTCCTTCAAGGTGCTTGTTTACGTCTTGCTCAACAAGTTTCTTGGTTGCTGGAGAGTCCTTCGGTGACCCGGCTTCGGCGTCTCTGTAGCTCCGCACTTCCTCTGTTACTGCCGGCGGTCGTTGATAGGTTTCCAGCCACTTCAGCTGCCCATTCTTGTGGCTGTACCGGCTGTCGCTGAACCAGCGCACCACCTCTGACTTGGGGAGGCCCGTCTGCACGCTCAAGTCCTCGTACTGCTGACTGTTGGGCCAGCGGGTGTTGGAGAAAACTTGTCGGAGGGTGTGCAGCTGCTGGGGCGTCTTGTTGGCCCAGGGTGGGGAGAAAGACGGCACCTCAGCTATCTCAGACTTATGATCGTTATGAACAATCTCAGATGTAGTATCTGGTTCGTTCATCTTCAGCCTCTTGAAGTTGATCTTGATGGGGTCAATCTTCAGCTCTGGGCAGCTTCTGTTGCCAGCAAAAGGGTCCTCCTCATTGATGAGTTGCTGTAGGATCGACATGCCTTTTATGGGAAAGTCCTTGTTGCATTTACCCTCGTCTAAAATAGATGAGCTACTTTTTGTAATGACAGTGGTGCTGGTGCTTTCAGTTGGGGATTTGCTGGCGTGGTTAAGATTAGGGACACTGTCTTTACAGGTAGTACTGGGGTATTCATTGCTAATACTGCTGTCAAGCTTGGCGGCGTGGGCCTGCTCTTGTGGACTGATGATGCCGCTGTTGTGATTGTTACAGGTGATGTTGGATTTGCTGGTGTTGTCGATGATCACTTGACTCTTGGTGCTGTTTGAACCTTCCAATTCGATTGACGAACTGTTACTTTGGACGTTTGCTTTGCTATTGGAGTCAGCAACACGGTGCTCATCATTATTGCCAATGTTGGTATAACAAGTGGCGACGCTGTTGATTAGGCTGCTGTTATTCGCCAGTTTCCTGTTGACAGTCTCACCACCATTACTACTGCTGGAATAGCTGCTGATGCTGCTGCTACTACTGCAACTACTGCTGCTACTGCTGCTTCGACTGCTGCTGGTGCTACTGACACAACCGCTGTTGCCAGCCATATCCAGGCTGAGGCCATTGCTCTTGTGTGGCTCCACAGTAGGTTGAATATTCTTGGTCAGTACTTGTGGTGTTCTGACTACGGATGGAAACTTTGGCGGGACAATTGGAGTAGAATACGAGACCCTAGTCACATTGGGGTTGGTTGACATGCTTGCCTGTGTGGCCGTGACTCCGACAGGCCTGGTTTTCATACTGCCATAGGGAACTTTGGCCATCTGACAGTTTGGTCCTTTTGAGCCTCCGTGGACAGTGTGGTGGGTTACAATGTGATTAACTTGCCGTTGTGCAGCAGGTTGCTTTTGAGGTGCTCCTCCCTGGAACACTGTGTTGAACATCTTTCTCCTGGCCTCATCGATCTCTTCGGGAGACCAGCTTATGCCCTGCTTGAGCCTTTGGGCAGTAAACCACAGTTTGATCTGCTCCTCTGGGAACTCTGAGACCACTGTAAGGTAGCAGAGCTCGGCTTTGGTCGGGTATGGGAATTTGCCAAAGGATGTCTTGAGAAAGCTGCTGGTGTCCATGGCGGCATCGTAAGTGGGGATGCTGCTGAGGGGGATCATCACCTTTGGAAGGTCTTTATTGGAACCAGAGGAGGGAGGGGAGTAAAGGGAGGGAGTGTGCTGGTGAAAGACTGGGTTGGACACTGTCGTCTTCATCACGTGAGTGACAGTTGTCATCGGCATAGCTGGGGCGCCAGAAAGACTGAGAGCCCCGTTTTGGAGTTCAGGCACATTTGTCAGCATACTGGGGTCTACATCCTTTCCAGTGTCTATCCTCCGTACCTCCACGGTGTGAGAAACCACAATCTTTTTGTGCTCCCCCTTGGCTTTCATCATCTTTGCAATTGGTGTTTTGGTTAGGGAGATCCCAGATTCTCTGTAGTCTTCTCCGCTGTCTGTGAAGAGGCTCTGCTGCACTGTTGTTACTCCATCCCTCTTGTTGACAGTCAGGGAGGCAGTGACCAAGCCCTCCATTATCTTAGGGTGGGCGGTAGCATTATGGAGAGCCAGAGCCTCAAAGCGGACGACTGACACCCCACAGTTCAGGCAGTAGAAAGTGGGCTGTGCCCTGAAGTCTAAGTGGCAGTTGTGCATGTGATCCAAAAAGTAGTTTAGATCTCTTGACTCGAAACGGCACTTTGGACAGCTGTATGCACCTCCTTTCTGCATCTCGCTGCCACTTTCGGATTTGGAGGAGCTATGAGAGAAATGGCCAGACTTTTCTCCAGAGATGCTGAGTATGCTGTCTTCTGGAATTGTTGGTAGGAGTTCTGGTAGTGAGCCCAGTATGAT
Source organism: Cottoperca gobio (assembly GCF_900634415.1). Taxonomy (NCBI): domain Eukaryota; kingdom Metazoa; phylum Chordata; class Actinopteri; order Perciformes; family Bovichtidae; genus Cottoperca; species Cottoperca gobio. The sequence goes on along the minus strand of NC_041359.1, from coordinate 6,831,926 downwards.
TTCCTCACGCACATGTTTGGATTTCGATGGTATCATGCAGGGTACAGTGGATTTCCTCTTGCTGGCCATTGTGCAGCTTTGTGTAGATGGGAGAGTGAGTGTTTGCTTGTCCGGTATGATGAGAACAGAGGGCGGGTGGAGAGTGGAGAGGGTTGAATGGAGTTTAGTGTCATGGACCAGCCACTATGATATCACAGTGTTGTTTCATGCCGTCTGCCACTGCAGGACTCCTGTCACATGGACAAGTTTAACAGCTCCCAGGGAACCTGTGAGGAAAAAGAGACGTGACTCTTTTAGTTCATCTTTAATTTAGTAATCACAGAATAATAAATTGCAGTAGAACATCGCATGGCAAAAGAACATCGTCAAAAAGACAGATTCAAAACCTGTCGTATATGGATAGCGGATTTCTAGTCTATGCTTTGAGAAAATTAGAATCATGAAATATTTATACGTGACAGACAATGGTAACCAGGATGTAGTGGAGACTCAAAGCCCCACACAGGGTAATACGTGTAGGTGGACATACAATGTGATAAGTGTAGCTGGTATTTTATCAGCAATTATAGCACTAAAGTAAAAGAGTCTTATAATTTGAAAAAAAAAAAGCCTTTTGCATTATGCTCATAATCAAAAATGAAGGTTACAATAAAATTCCAGACCGGAAGAGAATCTAGCTCACTAGTATAATATATAATAGTACTAATATATTATTATTTAAATGTTTTAATTACATTCGGCTAATTTCCTAAATACTTAATATTAAAAATACAAAATTAATCTCTATAGAAAATGAATGAAGAATACTTCAGGGCACCACACTCCTTCAATCAATGCAGCCTGTCAGAGTTCTGGTTATTAACTTGGATTTACAGACTCCTGTCTAGCTGTCACTTTTTATGAATTGAGAAAAAAGAGCATGAAAATCAACAGAGACAGAAATGACAGTCTAATTCACTGTTGCCATAGGCTTGGCTCTTCTTATTAGCGATGGCACCAGTCCAAATAAATAATATTTTTTTGCAGCTTCATGATATTAACAAAACATGTAATAAAAATGCTGGTTGGCACCAAGACTAAAGCTAAAGTTAATATCATATTTATAATTGTGATGCGCTATGTTTGAATCAGTGTTTGTGGCTCTTTGTTGCCAGATGCCACCTGCCTCCCTCCTGGAAAGAGTTAATATCAGTAAATAAATATCATCCACGGTCTATCTTGGGGATTTTGCACCTATTGAGTGGGATGCACTTCACCACTACAAATTTATATTGCCGGGTGTATTTAACCTTACCAGCTGCTCCACATTGTCTGGAGCGACCACAAACATGCAAAAATATGCACGCAGGCACGTGTTTGTCTACAAAAAATATTTGGGTAACTTGTTAGTGTGTTTTAAATAATGCAATTTTTTACAGGGAGAATTGGTGTGTCTGTGTGTGTGTGTGTGTGTGTGTCTGTGTGTGTGTGTGTGTGCGTGTGCGTGCAGTCATCCAACAACAGTACAGTTAAGGAACATTCTCATACGGTCTGAGAAGGTAACGTCAAACTCATCTGAAGCCTTTTTACAAACTGCAGGCTCCGACGATTTCATCCTACACGTGTTCAACAAGCAGTATGGCGTTGCATGCATGCATACAGACACAATACACAGATCACTGAGTGCTCAAATCCATTAGCAAACCACATCGACAGGCTTTCCCTTCCTATAGCACTCCAGTCATGAGGATGGATATGGATTGTCTCCGCAGGCTTTTCTTTCTTTTCTGCATTATGAAGTGAAGAACACGCCTCTGTTCTCTCACAAAGCCACAAATATTCAACAACATTTTTTGGACTAGACAATGGATAGGCTCCATCCAAGTATTTCATTAGCGATACAGCTGGTTTTTATTGTCATTTTAACACTAGAAAGTACAATACATGCAATAAAAACGATAAGAAAAAATATCAAAATGGATACTTAGCTCTGCACCCTCTGACCTCTGCATGAACCTTTGACACACACACACAGCCTCCGTTTGTCACTCTTCTTCATTTCTGAGGCTGGAGAAGCACTGATGTGCGACATGTTGCTGAAATTAGTCTCATCCTATCATCCTCTTTCCATATCACCCAAGCTTTACCTTCTCCTGCAAGCTTATCATTCTGGGAAAAAACATCAGCTGCCCACATTCAACCACTATACTGAAATCCAGCATACCTCAACATCTTGTACTGCGTTTTGTTGCCCACAGAGGAAACTATTTCTCATACTTTTTCAACACCTTTTCTTTTGTTACACTGCGAAATGTACTTTCGCAGACTTTCATTTTACTGCATCCACGTGCATGTTCACCACGGCCTGCGGGATGGTAAATAAAAGATGAACCTGTTCCAGAATTAAAACCCTCAAATGACAGTACACACTGATCCCAGACAGGCTGACGTCCTCCTACTTTTTAAAATTTCTACTGACTGCTGCTGCTGCTTTCTGACAGGACAAAAAATAAAAACAAACAAACAACAAAAAAAAACTAGGTCACCAGCATCTTATGCAGTAATCCCGGTTCACTGCATCCAGACACGGGCATGTGCTGTATGTTTTGTCGCCAGAGAGGTCATGATATTCTCTGACGGCACACTCGATTAACCCCTGTTGAGGACACGCCGTTCATTGAGTTTGTTCCACAGAACGAGGGATTTAGAAGGCAGCTTTCACGCAGCAGAGGGACATAGTCATGCACATCAGAAACATCTGCGTGAGAAATGTCACTATGCTATAGAACAGATCAGTGTTGGCTCAGTGTAGCTGTGCTAATTCATTTTGTTTGTGCCACACACAGCGCGCCATATGTGAGGATGTTTCAGAAAATAAAGTGATAACTTTGGGGTGGGCTGGTGTAGAAGTCCCCCACCCACCAGAGGGGACGCCGGTATGTGACGAGATAGAAGCTGGCCTAGTGCAGAAGCTCCCCAGCCCAGAAAAAACACTCCACTTCCTGCATGAGAAAACCCAAGACAAGCCAAAAGTTGAGAAAGGTTACATAAAGAATCAGGTCACCTTTCAAAAGAATGGGCTGCTTTATCTGGCGAGCGAGACGTGCGATCAGACACAAGACAAGGGCTTCCCAGAAAGGGAGCCATTGAATGGTTCTCTCTGAAAAGCCAAGCCTTGTGTTTCAGCGACGAGGTAGACAACGCTCAGATGATCACTGTCCCCAGTGTGTCGTATGTCCTCGCACTGGCACTGGATCCGTGGCACAGGGGGAGGAAACTCTTTTCATCTCCGTGGACCGGGGGAGTCGTATCTGAAGCGAGGGGGGAAGTGACAGACCTCTCAGACGTGCTTTCTGGAACACCCACGCTTAGCGGAGGGGCCTTGTTCGGCGAACTAAAACCACGTCTGCACCATTCAACTTTTCAAAAACAAGCGTTTCAAAACAAATGGGATTAGGCTAGGTTTTAAATTCTGATGGGATTTATACGCTCCACCTCATTTAATAGCAGCTTTAAGATTTACAGGAGGGGCCTCCCTTATGTGCTCTTACACTATCATTTCCATAACAATATTATATTTACATCTCATTAATATTTAATTATATTCTTTATACTTTTACATGGCAAACAGCTGAGTGCGCTGCTTCCATCTTAGCAAAAACCAATTGAAAGAAAGCAGCGTGTATTCTCTTTCATCACCTCATAAACTGCTGCAGTAATTACAATATTACAACAGGAAAAACATGCCTATTCTACGGCGAGCTGTACCAGCAGAAAGGGAGGCGAGGCTGCAAAGTGGTTTACTAAACATTAAAATTTAATTCAAAACAGCCCACTGATTCAGACACTCCCAGATTGTTGGGTCACCTACAGTTGACATTAACAAACCGAGATTGGTGTTTTTGTTGTGCCACCTGTCACATGAATGAGAATGCGGAGGCTGGAGGAGGAAGAAGGACAAAGGAAGACAAAACTCATACATTTGGGAGTGAAGTGAGAGGATGACTGATGGTGATGACAGGCTCTGCTGTTTCAATATTCCTCCCCGCTGACACCTCGTAGGCACACACACTCCTCACACACTCCCTCCTCACCTCCGCAACATTTAGCACCTACACCGTTCTGAAAATATTCCTCTTTGAAATGAATAACTGGCAAGGAGTCTCTTGATGCGACAGACGCAGAAGAGCTAAAAAAACTGACATAAATTCTCAATATTTGTTCTGCGTGTAATTTGCTCTGACAATGATCCGCTGCTGTTTTGAGAGTCTGCTTCAAAAAATCTGCCAAAAAATGACCTGCCGTCCGCTGGGGGTTGGGGCAGAGAGGGGGAACTCCTCACAGATACATCTGAATGATCAAAAAAATCTGTTTAGCGGAAACATTTTCTACCAAAAGTCCATTAAATAGATTAACGTCATGTGAGTGTATCAGCTGGACACCCAAATACAAGCCAGAGACCGAGAGCAATTACTGTCTTGCACAGAGACGAGATTGGGAACAATGGCGCCTCATTTATAAGGGGAAACGTGATCTAGCGCTGGGAGCCTTTAGACGGCTGACTGTTGAATTGTGATTGTTCTGTTTCCTGCGTGGTATGGGTGTCTTCTGTGTCCATCATGACGCCATGGTGGACTAATGTGAGCTTTTTTATTGACAGGTTTCAGTTTGGGGACATCTTTATGTGTGAATGGCACTGTACGCTTGCCAGCATGAATAAGTGTCTCTGGTGTTACGTGTGCTGAAAAACAATTCAGACTCATCAGGCTCCTTAGCACGGTGCTTGTACAGCACACACACACACAAGTCCACGCCGTCTTCCCCGCCTGTCCAGCTGAAGACATGCCGTGGCTTCAGTGTGTAGTCTCCGTCTCCCCCGCGGACTCTCCTTTTTTTCTACATGGGTGTGTTTGTGTGCTTATTAGAATCTCAATATCTGAGATGCAGGTGTTTTCAGCCATTTCTCATCTTCTCCTCCTCACACACACTCCCCCCCTTACCTCCATGACTGCAGCCCCGTCCACTGGGAGACCGGTCGGTGGTGCCACTCATGTGTTAACATCGCCATGGCAACCCCTCTCTTCCCCTTGCCCACCACACACACACACACACACACACACACACACACACACACACACACACACAGCAGAGTCACTCGCCCACAACTACCAACCTCAAGACACACAGACATATACACTGAATTCCCTGGACTGCATCCGGTGCAAGACAAACTTAATCCACATGCTCTGCCAAGCCATCTTTGAAAAGTCCATTCATGGGTCAAGTCTCTTTCAGACAACTTTGGGTGAGGTCCGCAACAACAACTTTTTAAATTCTTAATCAGCTCCGCCATTGTCATGTTCTCATGTTCTCATGTCACGCTGCACATGACCTCGTGTCACTGTTTGTGTCTCGCTGTATTGGCGCAGAGGCCTGGAGGCTGAGGCTACACTACATGCACTCGGCCTGTCTGAGCATCGTTGTTGCATGGTCCTGTTTTGTGTTAGGGTGAACGCTCACTGTTGAAATCTTACATTGTTATATCTGTGGCCCAGATGAATGACGGACAAATAAACCATGGTGCGCAGAGAAAGAAAGAAAAAATCTGAGTCATGCATCCTTTTAAATCACTTTTGATGAATAACTTCTTCAGTTCTGTAGCCAAGACTACAGGCATTCATTTAGCAACTTAAGAAGAAAAGGAAGAAAGATGGCGGCGTACAGCACATTGTACTGTCCATCCTAAAATGGCTGACATCACAGCCTCCTATAACTGCCAAAGCCTGGCAAATGCCAACTCCTGCTGACCAAACCTTTCTTGCATGGGACAGAGAAAGTGGCAGGGGCTCTTTTCTCCACTAGCCCCAAGGTTTCCCCCCCTCTCTCAGTGCTCGAGCGTTTCTTTTGCTTGGAACTGTGCAAACATGCTGTTTTAGTGAGGCTTTGAGCGGTCTGGGCTTCGATACGGCATTGGTCCGGTGACAAAAGCAATACCAAAAAGGATGAAAGACCCAAATAAAAGTGAACCTGTATAGAACGTCGTCCTTTCTGGTGGGGAAAAATAGGACTCGGCATTATGGTTCGGATGATTTTTTGTGAGGATCACGAGGTATGCCGCTATCACGAATGCTTATTTGTATAAAAAAACAAAAAGGTTTGGAAAATAGATCTGGTTGGCATTAGATTACATTTTCTTCTCTGAACTTAAGGAATGTTATACACTCCATGTCAACTAAATCTGCAAATCATGACCATATGACCTTCCTCGGTATTCTCTGGCAAGGGGATTCATTTTGAGCTGTGGGAGGCACACAAAAACATAACATCCACAGTGTTGTTAGAAGTAAGAACACCAAATCCTGAAATGTGCAGTGTTCCAGGTGTACGAGGGGCGGCATGAAACGCTGTTCTTGCTGAGGAGAGTAGTGGGCAGTCTTGGCCCACTACATTGTCTCTGTGTATACAAACACTGCGCTGTGGCCATAACGAAAACTGTGAGCTGTGCCTAATTGCAGGGAGAGAGGGATGAAAGGCAATATGCCTGGCCTCATTAGAGCAGTTCCGAGAAGGGAGATGTAAGACTGTTCCCAGGGATCCACAAAGGGATTTGACATTTCCCCAGTGTCCTGCTGGAGTGAAATCCTCCACACACACTGAACTCACCGGGCCAAGCTGAACCCGATCTGCCTGGATCCGCACAGCAAGAGCTCATTTACCTTTGTTTCACACACGTCTGAAAATGCACAAATGTCCACTGGACTCTAACTCCACACTTTGAATTCACTCCCCACAGTCCAAACACCTACTCTCTCAGGAAAACCTCCGAAATGTTGCGCAGTCATTTCCATGACCTACATTATATGTAACAAGCTTACATGGTTAAATAATTAAAATACATTCCAAAAAATGCCAATGATTCATGCCCATCTAGCTGGCTGCTTGAATAATTTGGGGTTGTTTCTCGTGTTATGGACAGCGGACTCACACATGATCCACAGAGGCAACATTAGTCAGCACAGAGGTCCCTCCGCTGAAGCCAGAGGGAGACACATGGCATTCAAAGCTGCCTCAATATTATGTACGGATATAAAATGTGAACATACAGGAGCTGATATTTTTTAATGCAATGCCTCACTGATAATGCCCGGTTTACAAAATATCTCCTGAAACGAACAGCTCTTCTTACTGTACTGTTTCAGTGTGCGTGTGTGCGTGCATGTGTGTGTGTGTGTGTGTGAGAGAGAGAGAGAGAGAGAGAGAGAGAGAGAGAGAGAGAGAGAGAGAGAGAGAGAGAGAGAGAGAGAGAGAGAGAGCAGGGCAGCAGCACATGTTGGCAGGAGGAAGAGGAGGAAATGAAAGAAAAAGAGTGCATAGAGATACAGGCCTACCTTTTCTGCTCAGGCAAGTGGAAGAAATGTGTAGAGTGAGAGCGATCAATAGATGGACATTGATACTTGGCGAGCAGTTTGGAACATCTATGGACTCGGAGACTTCTTATATCAGTCGATTCGCCCGCTATAGAACTATGTTTAGAAGTCTTTCACAACTAAAAAAGCTCTCACACGCACAGCACAGTGGGGGAAATACAGCGCGTTGTGCAATAAAATAAGCAGATACGCCACATTGTATAGCGCGAGAAGGAGCGCACATTCAGCCAGACGGAGGATCCGTTGTTGTAACTATAACAAACTGACGAGTTAACCCGTTTCACTCCATTCACAAGGCTGTGGGGCAACACACTGCCTCGGAGCCGACTTGCCAAAAGCGATCTGGCTCTCTATATAACCTTATGAATATTCCCAAAAAATCCTCCACCCCCCTCCTCCACCTACTGTCGCCATTTTATACATTGGCGACTTCATATAAACTGCCTTGACTACAGCACCAGATGAAAATTCAATATTCAATAGCGAGGTTTAATTTCAGTAAACAACTTTGGAGATCGCGCCCTCGCCAATAAAGAGAGGTATTTTTTGGAAGAGTAGATGTGTCCTTACCTCAACAGTCGGTGGGAAAAAATGGAATCCGACATGAATATATAAATGAATAATATTGGATTAGCTCCGATCGTTGCGTTTGGAGAAGAAGAGGAGGCGAGCAGGGGGTGGGAGCTCTCCTCAAGTGAACCCGGTGAACTGGCGTGAACCCGTCAGTGACCACGGCAAGGTACATTACATTACATTACATTACCTTTCCACCACTCAGCTCACACTGTATGGAGACGGCAAAACAACTATGGTCGGCGGTGCAGGACGAGGCAGCTCCAAAAAATGATAGCGAGTGTATTTCCTATGGACACGTGATTCAGAGCGTCATCCAAAATCCAAAAGCCCTTTCATCTAAAATTTTGGAGAGGGGCGGGGATGAGATGGGGATGTGTGTGCGCGCGTGTGTGTAGAAGGGGAGGAGAGGGGTGGGGGGTGGTACGTATACTGAGCCCAGTGCACATTTGGCTATGTCGTTATAGGAGTAAGGCAGAGCTCTAACAGATTGGGTTATACATAGCTACAATGGCGCCGCAGAGCAGGCTGAACAGATGCATTGTATTGTGTAAATTTGGGATTTGACAGTAGTTCCGTGATCTGTCGTTCCAGTTTTGCTCATCACCAAAACGGTTCTCTTAATTAATTAGGTCACATGTTTTTTTTCAATAGATGCCTGCTGTTTTGAGGAAAAAAACTCCTGATGGGCTACCATGAATATTAATCGTTGTGGGAATTGCCATTTAAAGCACAGGCCTATTAGCCCACCGGCCTAAAATAGACTTTTACGCACACGCGTAAAACTGGTAGATTACGCAGATGCACAGTATATGCAGCCTAGTTGTTTATATCAACTTTCATAGATAAACATAAGAAGATATTTTTACTCTAGTAAAACTATCAATGTTAGTTGTGCCTTGTGCAGAATTAGGACTACACGGCTGTGACCCTCATGACCTTGTTGGCCTTCGGTGCGTAAAAGCGCCCTAAGAAAAGCTCAGAGGCCCAAAACATGTTTAGAATGAGGGTCTAAGAAAACATTTAATTACAGGAGAACTATGGTAATTATGTTTTTAAGGGATATTAAGAAAACATATCAACAAGTCATGTCAACAATAGAAGTGGAATATAGTAGTAATAGTACATAAACATTATTAAATATGATACTGTCACTATATATGGATGTATTCTATGTCTACTTAGACATATTATAGTAATATAATGGATTCATACATTTTTACACCAGATTTCCTGTATGTGTAACAGGTAGAGCATATGCAACATAATAACAACATCCTCAATGTTTTATGTAAAGTTTGGACATACAGGGCTACTACAGGCCTCCATTATTAAGGAAACATGGATTTGCTCTTCACTCCCAGTTTGTCCTGACAGGGTTCAGACGTTGCCTGTAGCTGTGTACAGTCAGGATATACAAAGATGATCTATTATGAAGATGAATCACTCAATGGTAAAACAAAAAACCTTCTGTCCGTGGTTCCGGTCTGCAGAGTGAGACGTGTAGTATGCTTGAGCTGGTACTTGTAGGACTAAAATAAATGTGGCTCAAATATGACCAAATGTAATCTTGTGGCAGCAGTATATTTGGTGCACATATATGCTGGTACTGTATTAACGCACACTTTTTCAGTGACCTTGGCGTAGCAGAATGTTCTCATGAAAACCTTAACAAGTCTATATAAATGTAGGGACTTGTAGAGTGCTGCCTCTCTTCACAGAAACCAAGTTCACAACCTTTGAGTTTGCTTTTAAATACATGATTTCCTTTTCTTTTTTTATAAATACACAAATATTTAATGAGCATTGTTGGAGGGAGCCTCCAAGGTTTTCATTGGCAACGACTGCTTTGCTGTAATTGTTCTGCATTTGATAATAAAGAACTTTAATCTTCCCTGTGATAGAAGACAGCCAAGTGAAATTACTTTATATTTACTCCTCTAAAGTGCAACAGATGCCCTTGTGTTTAAAACATTTTTGTGTTAGTTTTTACTGTGAATCGAGGACAGTGGTCTGAAGGAATCACAACCTCCATGGTACCAGGGAAAAGCGTCAGAGTGAGGCCTCTCTGCTGCTCCTTGCTCTCTGCGGTGTAACCGGATTAGGGCAGAGCAGAGGGATGTACAGGAGGCTTGTTTGCCTCCAAACGAGCCAATGAGACCGGATTGACATTAGACTGACAGTCCGCCTCAGCGAGCCCGGAGACGCCATTCTGGTCTGACGACTGCTCGACAGCCAATACGATCAGGAACGGAGGGAAAAAGCAAAATACGAATCTCGCTTCCTGTAGGTCAAAAACGTTACCTGTCACCTGCGGTACGGTGGAGTCTGTTCGAGGAGAAAGGGGAACAACAATGGCTCTGTCGCAGTGTCTGGACGACTCACCTCTGAGGTTAGGTCCCAAACCCACCGGGGTCGACGACCTGAGACTGCAGGAGCTGTACAACGAGAGGCACCGACTGGCGCTGGAGGAGCTGCTGTCGGGAGGGCTCGACAACTTTCTGGAGTTCCTCAGGAAAGAGAGGATCCCAAACTTTCTGTCGGATGACGAGGTGCAGCGGATCCGCAGCGCCGCCGTGCCCCCGCCGCGGTGTGTGTCTTTCCACGGGGAGGAGCACGCACTGGAGCAGTCGCTCAGCAGCTCCCTGGACTGCTCCTCCGTCACGTATTTCCCCGAGGTGTCGGACGTGGAGCCGCCGCAGCTGGAGCTGGGCTGGCCCGGCTTCACTGCAGGCTCCTACCGGGGAGTCACACGGGCCGTGGCGCACTTCCAGCCCAGCTACGGGGAGTGCATCTATAGCTGCAAGGAGGCTGCGAGGCGTATGATTAAAAGTGCCAGAGAGGTATGCACACATAAGTACTTAAAGCTCAGGTGCATATTGTTTACATATATATATATATATATATATATTTATTGTGTATTTTCTACTCCCCCATTGTTTCACATCATATTTATATAGTTCCTATAGTATTTATTAGGCCTAAAAGTTAAAAACAGTGATGACAGCATGGTCTTGTGTGGCATCATCCTAAAAAATGATTTTCTTTCTTTCTGGCTGTTACTCAAATTCAAATATCAAATGGCCCCCCTGTCACAAAACGAGTGAGTGTTCATTTATTAAAACATTTTTGGAGGGAAAACTCAAGTTCTAAATCTTCTTTGTATTATCCTTAAAAACAAGCCAGATGGTCCCCACGGAATTCCCTTGAACATTTGGAAGGTTTTTGAAGTCTTGATCAGAAGGAAAGCAGTGACCAAAAGGATCAAACTAACAAAAAGCCAGAGCATGAATATTCATGCTGACGGAGCTGACGGAGCTGACGGAGCTGACAGTCCAGCCTCTGTGTTTTCAAAAGAAACATTCCAGCATGAAGGGAGCGTGCGGCTGCAGCAGCGCCCCGGGCCTGTGGAGGGTCTGCCAGCCAGATGTGCCTCGACTTGCTGTGCTCCCTTCTATCAAAGTTTACATTCCCTCTTCATTAAGAGAGGTTTAAACGCTGGATTTCCTCTCTGGTTTACAGCTAAAAGGTGGTGGTGTATATACAGTGTGCTGGCAAACAGTTTAAACTAGGACTGCAACTAACGATTATTTGCATGGTCGATTAATAGACCAATTATATTCTTGACTAATTGATTAGTTGTTTGGTCTATAAAAAGTCAGAAAATGGTAAAAAATGATGATCAGTGTTTCCCAAAGCCCAAGATAACGTCTTGTTTTGTCCACAACTCAAATATATTCAGTTCACTGTCAGAGTAGAGAAGAAACCAGACATGATTACCCATTTAAGAAGCTTAAAAGCTGGAATCAAACAGTTTTTTTTTCTTAAAAAGGACTCAAACCGATTAATTGATTATCATAAGAATTGGCAATTCATTCAGTAGTTGACAACTTATCGATTAATCTTTGCAGCTCTAGTTGAAACCGTGAACCATGAAATATTCTCATCCAAGTTTAACCGTTAGGTCGTCTGTCCCTTTGTAATGTTAGACGCTGCATATAGTCTTCATTGTACACTGAGGTCGTTGACCGTGCGTCTGTATCAGCTCACAGGAACATCCTGGTCTTGTATTTCACATAAATTGTTTTTACACATGTCCCTAAAAATAAGCACCCACTAGCTATCATCCAAACAAGGTGGGGAACTCCTGACAAAGCTTGTGGATAACACCAGTTTAAAGCAATAACTCTGAGCTATGTAAACATCCGTGTCTAATCCTCCACACAACCTTTACCACGGCGTGTGAAATTCCATTCTTCCTCGCAAAAAAAGAGAAATCGCAGAGCAAAACCTGAAACCTCTTGAAAATGGAGGCGAGCCCAACAGTGCACCTGCTCGTCTCCTGTATGAAAGTAACTTGTTTGCTGTCCAAGTATTACCTCCGATCACCGTGGTAACAGACCACAGTCAATAGAAAGCGCATCAGCACACATTACGTTGAGTCCGACAGAGATTTACAGCTCTGTTTGAATAAGGCCTTGATCATTTGACAATAATAAAAACACAATCACGTGCTGGGAGCACTGCTGCAGCCCTAAAAGGAATTCTATTATGTTACCTCTGTAATTTTCCACTGCAGGTGATTGCAATAGTTACAGACTCCCTGACAGACCTGGATATCTTTAAGGATCTTCAGGAGGCAAGCTCCCAACGCAAAGTGCCCGTCTACATCCTGATAGACCAATCACATGCTCCCGCTTTCCTCAAGATGTGCAGAAACGCCGGCGTTCGCCTGGATGACCTGCGGGTATGTAGTTGGTTCAGTAAAGCTGGGTGTGGCTCCATGTGCACAATAAGAACATCAGATGGAATCAAATTAAAATATGTCCTTTTAATATTTGTATGACTGGGTGGGTCTGCACTCATCTCTCCTGTTCTTTCTCTCTTTTTAATCCTTTCAGCAAATGAGAGTGCGAACCATAACTGGTACAACTTATTACATGAGATCAGGGGCGAGGATCACTGGGGAAGTTCACGAGAGGTTCATGCTGATTGATGGAAACCGAGTAGCTACAGGTTCCTACAGGTAACAGCTTGCTAAGTATTTTATCTAAAGTCAAATGCTTTAGCTGCCTATTATGTAGCATGGAGATGCCTTAACCCCCCGATTTACTAGACTGTAAAGCAATACGATTTTCTGTAACACTTTCTATGTGTATAATGTATTTTAATAATAATTATAATGCGTTATGGCACTGTATAATTAGCACTCAGAGTATAAAGAGTTTTGGACTGACAAATCTAGACATTTAAAGACATCACATTGGACTTTATAAAACTAAGATGGACATTCTTCACTATTTCCTGACACTTTATAGACCAAGCCATGAATCGCTTAATCTAGAAAATATTTGATTAATCAAAAATGAAAACAATTGTGAGTTGCAGCCCTAATTCAGAATGCCTCATTACAGTAACCATAACACATCATAAAGCATGTTATAATGACCTATAAGTATAATAAAACTTCATAATTGCTGGTCACTCCCTGACATTTTCAAGGATCATAGTTGTAAAACATTCGAATCTTTTTATAATGCTTTATCCAGTAACTATCCTGAGGTAAATGCAGATTTATAAAACGGACATGTCAAATCAAGCAATCTGATTGGTTCTTAGCCGTGGTATAATGAGCATATATCACGGGTAGAATTGTAGTTACTTTTCACAACAAGTCAGTATCCCTCCGCGTCTGAGAAAAAGCTACAGCTGTTACAGCTGTTAAATTCGGTCCGTTAAGAAACAAACTTACAAAGCTTTACTCTGGAGGAGTGGATTGATCAGTGCGGAGAAGTCTCCAGAGAAGAAAAACCCTAAAAGACGACATGCAGAGCTACGTGAAGAGCAGCTGTTAGTGTTGTTGCATAGCAACCACCTCACACTATGTTTTGTGCAGAAGGCAACGGAGGGACTATTTTATTTTGAACATCATTATTTAATAATAAAAACTATTTAAATTGAAGTGTGTATTTTTTTTTTATATTGGCACACTTGGTAACCGTTTTATAAAAGCAATAGCTCACTTCAGACCGTCGGGCCGAACCACGGCCCTTGATATAATGAGCATATACCACGGCCTGTCGTGAGCTATTGCTTAAATAATACATTACAAGCAGGATTTTATAAGTAGTTATTTCTGACATTTCATTGTAATATCTCAAAATAATTGGTAAATTTACCAAAAGCATAACAATTGCCAGTAAAATTGGTCTTAAGTTTTATTCTGACTGGCATTTCAAAAAGTCTTGAATCTAACTTGCCTTACTTCAGCTGTAGGAACCCTTTTTATAATTCATCATAATTGTGTTAATATGTTGCATTATAGTCATGGGCCTCATATAAAGTGTTATACATTTCTCTAGCTGAGTTTGGATCATTTGTTTGTAGCCGCTGCATACATGTTGCTAAATGCCATTCATGTGTAGGTACAACTGGACCGATGGCAAACTAAACAGCAGCAACCTCATCGAGCTTTCAGGCCAGATAACAGAGAAATTTGACGAGGAGTTCCGCATCCTCTATGCCCAGTCTCTACCTATAAACACTCGAGGACCTCCAAGTGTCCGAAACAGCGGCATCTACGAGCATCTCCTCATCAAAAACTTGAAGACCTCCTCCCCTCACCTGGCCAGAGAGAGGCCAGTGGAGCTGGCGTGTCTGACCAGCACACCGAGCCGCAAACCCTTGAACTTATCTATCCAGCCCCCGTGTGAACACTCGACTCCAGATCGTCATCAAACCAACCCAGTGTTCAACTCCTCCACGATGGGTGAGGACTGGACGGAGCGGCAGCACATGCAGGAAGAGATCCTGGCTGGAAGCTCCGCTCTGCCTTCCCCTGCAGATGAGCTCGCAGAAAAAGAGCCAGCGACCCCCAGCACCGTCTCCTGCCACGCCTCCACTCAGACCAGCCTGTCGGTGACGGACAGCGACACCCAGACTGACCTCCAGCTCACACAACACCCCAACTTTATCACACCAGCGAGTCCAGGGCCAAACCAGGCCACCTCTCCCAGGCAGAGCTCGCCCACCCAGGCAGCTCCAGACAGCTCCTTAAAGCACTGCTTCCACAAGCTGACGGAAGAGCGCCAGAACCACTACTCCACCATCCGCTCTAAACTGGAGCACATGGTGACCGCCCTGTCCCAGAGGCGAGAGCTAACAGACGTCACCAACTTGACTCAGGAACCTGGCGCTCACAGCAGGCAGAGGGTACACAAAGACTGTGAGCAGGAATCAAACCTAAGACTGCTTGTTGAAAGTACGGGCATGGGCACATGGCCAAGAGCCAGATGTGTCCACTAGTTTGTCCTCTGGGATTTTCAGAAATGGAGGGAGGTGGAGGAAGAGCTATGTCAAGGTTTCTTCAGGATCCTCTGTTTCAAATAAATGGTTTTAGCTTATGCAATAGCTTTCTTTTCTATTTGTCTTCTTCTTTTTTAAGTTATATTTTTGGGCTTTTCATGCCTTTCTGATAGTAAGAAGAGCAGATTGAGAAAGGGGGGAGAGAGAGAGAGAGAAGGGGAACGACATACAGCAAATGGCCACAGGTCGGACCCGAACCAGTGGGCGCTGTGGCAAGGACTCAGCCTTTATATATGGGGCGCCTGTGCTACCGGGACGCCCCTTCAATTTGTCTTCTTGTCTGCAGTGCCCACTTTTGTCTTTTTCATTCCGCGTCCTGTTCATGTCTAAGCCATTTTTCGCGCAATGGTAACGCAGAATTGTAATTGATTATTTTAACCAAATATGCGGTGCTGTGATAATCTTTTGACCGTGTTAGTTTAATGAAAGGCATTTGCATAGTCTGCTAACACTGGATAATGTCTGCTGTAGTATGAGTGAAAAGTACTGTTTTGGTTATTTAATCACATTTGGCTGCTGTAACTGCATTTGAACAACATTCCTGGGAGCTGCTGGCTCTCACTGCGCTTTGCTAATAAACAAAATAGTATTTTGCTAAATAAGTGTGTTATTTGTCTTTTCTAACACTTCCTACATATCCACCCTCTGTGTTCACTTCAGTTGAAATTGCAATAAAATCCTGAAGAATGTCTTTTAAATTCGAGGATACACAAGGAAGCAAAGTCACTGAGCACCTGCGCTTCATGCACTGCAGGGCCTTCATACGATTAGTTGAGAGACGGCATCTGTGATACTGGCACCTCTGCTGATTACGTAGCCAATCGCAGTTCCCGTCCAGGCTGGATTTGGAGTAGATTCTCTGTCACAGATTACAAACAGAGATTAGGATGAATGTTAGATAAACTTTAAACACTAAAATTGGATTTGACAAACACTGATTCCTTGCTGTTCTATTATGTTCTTTTATTATACAATGTTCCACATATTCTTGTCAATGCCATTATAAAATTAAAAAAACGGATTTCAGATGGATATACGGCTGATCTTTATGCAGCAGTGGGTTAGCATTTGTGCAAACCTTCACATTATCAATAATCTACTTAGTTATTCTGAATCATGGTTCTACATGTGCACCATGTTCTGCTGAGCCTGGCACAAACAGTGTTTCCATTTTCATATCTCACACTGAAGCACAAAGGTCCTACGGTGAACAATGAAAACACGTCTTGGCTCTGGTGAGACGTGTGCTCAGAATGCCTCGAGTTATAAATGTATTACTCACTCTGAGCTTCATGTGACTAATGTTTAACTATATTGAGGAGATGAGGTGTAACTACGCTATATCAAGATGAACAGATAGCTTTATTCACATCGGAAGGAGACGTGTTGGATGTGGTTTCAGTGCGTGACAGAGAGCAGGATCCAAAGGTGATCACAGGATCGTGTTTGTGACCAACAACTGTAACCACGATCCTTTGATGAATTTAATGAAACTTTAAGGCCATCACATTTTAAAGCTAAACACGTTCTGCTGTTTGCTCTGTTTATTGTACAGTAGACACAGAGTTATACAGAGACACAACTAACTAAAGCACATATTGATGACACACAACGTGATAGATATTTTACAACAGCCCACATTACAACATACTGCAGATGAACTAATTGATGGAACACTTCCAAAATCCCCACAGATTACTTTTTGATGTTGATGCTCAATTACATTGAATATAATTCATATTACATTTAACAAAGGTTTATTTATTAAGGCACTTTGAGTGCTTTATAAATACAATACATTTACCGTTTCATTTATTCTGGTGGTGGAAAGTAACTAAGTAGACTTTTTAGGAACATTTCTTGTGGTGTTTGTACTTCAAAGTTAATGTATGACAGCTTTTCTCAGACAACGCTGACGCTCGCTCAAAGGGGACACGACGCCATTACAGGCGACCAAATGAAACCTTAATTAAAATGACGGATTTCTCTGGGTTTAAAAATTGTTGGGAACATTTGGTATAATGTATGTATACAACTCAACAAAAGATATACATAGCGCTAGTCCTTTTTAGACAGTTGAATGGGGAAATGTCACCTAATGATACCTTTATATGTACTATTATTACTATTACTCTGACAGTTATATTTACCTAATTAAAGTTTTACATACAAAATATGAGATGAAATAAGGGCAGCAACTAATAATTTTGTCATTTGCCCATTTTCTCGATTCATGGATTAATCGTCTGGTCTGCAGTATAAACCAAAAGTGAAAGACACCTATTACAATTCCTGCTTGTGGCTATTAATGGCCATGGAGATGACTTACACAATATCAATTAATGAACCCATTGGTTCATTGTTACAGACTTAACATGGCCTACACTTCAAACTATTACTGTACATGGCAGTGAGGTGAGAACAGCAGGCCGTCCTCCTGCGGTGCGAGCATCTCCTACCAGGCAAACACATCAGAAGCCCCTGCATTCATTATGTGAAATGGCGCAGCTGAAGGGAATTGATCTACAAGTAAATACAATGGTGGTGAAATGTGAGAGAATGGTATTTGCTTTTAATTGGCTGCTGCAAAGAAACCGCTGTCTGTAATCAAGGAAGCAGTGGGGGATCCACAACACAACAGTCTGCACCTATTAGGCTCGGCTCACTGGTGAACAGAATGGCTTCACATGGGACAAATAAAAAACTATATATGATTTACTTTTTATTGATTTGTTTTTTCCTTGCTATGAAGTGAATATCTTTACTACTTACTAATATATATATATATATACTTTACTTTGGTTCCATAATAAGATCACAAAAAAAATAAGTAACTATAATGAACCCAGATTACATTTGAAAGAAATAAGATTATAGCTACATTACATTTTTGATTATGTCTTTTAAATAATGGCAATTTTCATTTAATCTTTCTCATGTAATTTGATCTGACTAATTCTAAATGTTGAATATGTTATACTGTAACTATTGCACCTGTTAAAGGTGACTTTACTAATATTTGTTTTTTAATGATGATTTATGATTAATGGAGATTTTTTTATTCATTTGACTTACATTGAAAATGGACGATGAACATTTTGAGTAAATGCTTCTCTTGCGTTGCATGTGGCCTTTGATTAAAAAACAGCAGCAACAAAAACGTACACAAAAGAAACATGTTGTAGAACACACACGGCGTGCTGGCGTTTGTGCCAGTACTTTGTGTATGTCACGGTATGTTGACTAACTGTAAATGCTAAATATGCTAAAGTATTTCATTTGCACTGAGAATGTTTTGAGATGTTTAAGGTGAAAAATAATATTGTGGAACTTAAATTTGTTTCGCTGCTGACATTTATTTTAGTATAAGGGGAAGTATTTTCAAAGTTTGATTTTGAAAAAAACTAAAAGTATTCAGATCATTGTTTCTTTAATTTCTCCAAAGGATTAAACATTCTGCTTAGTTACTAATTACAAACACTGCCATATACTGCTGACTACATTTAAATCTAAACTAACCAATAACAATCTAACTACTGGCTGTAGCACTAGCAGGACTCAGCCACCAGAGAGAGCCGTGTCCTTAACTAAAACATGCTCTCTGTCTGGGGAAGTGTTGGAACTCTGCAAATACCAAAGGTTTATTTCTTACAATGAAACAGCACCATGTCCGTCTTTTTCCCCACAAAGATGTGAATCAAATGTTTTATTTGTTATAGATTAATTCTGTTGGTTGTCTTAAACCATAAAATGTTCCCTTTCAAGTTTGGGGTGGACTTATTTTGAAGAGACAAACAGCCACCGCCCGATGTCCTCTTCAGGTCACCGGTGATCCCTGGAGAATTTTAGTGGTGGAACCTCTACTGCTGCATGCTGGGTAAAATCCTTGTGGATGTCAGCATGTCTGGCAGAAGGTGCAACATTATATCCTACCAAATATTGTGTTAAGGCCTGATCAGGTTAGTCAGCATGCATATGCTTGCTGTGCATAATGACAAATCACACCGAGGCAGATGTGAAATAACCTTTTATCTGCAGGTGTGTAGAACCAGGGACAACAACAGTGTTTTGTAAATGTGAATTTATTTGCAAAATCTGTAATGTTTGCGTTGTAATTACACATGCACGTTTGTATATGTGTTTATTTCTGTGGAAAATCCTGTGATTTTGAGTGTATGAAATGTAAATTTGACGACAGTATTTTACATTATGAATTGTTACTGAGTATGTGGTTGGAAAATTCATTTACTGATGAACTGTTTCAACGCTGTTGGGATTGCTGTTTATGTGCTCCGTATTGGGACTTTAGTAATCTTCTTCTGTTGCTTGTTACAGGGTGGTTGTTATTCGTCTTGTTTCTTAGTTTTTCGTATGATGTTTGAGTGCAACTTTTCTTTTAGAAAGTGTAATGTTTTGATTTACTATAACAGATCATTTATCTATGTAACCTGTGCATCACTAGTGGCCTCTGCACACTAGCCTATAGCTGGTACAATATATTAATTGTGCATTGTCCCTGCTAAATAAACAATAACATAAATAAATGAGCAGCCCCTCAGACGACAGGATGGATCAGGATGATTCAAACAGACAACACTCGTCATACATTGATCATTGGACTTATATCCATCACTGTGTACATCTATGTGCCTGGGCGTGAATGCACAGAACGGACTTTTGACTGTGGCACAATGTATTTGTTATGGCAATATATTACCATATAAACTGAACAAACAAGCAGCGGATTTTGTGTCAAATGTTCAGATTTTGGCTCCGGCTCCTGGAAACAACAAACATCAGGTTTGGCTCCTGACACTGACTGACAGAGTCAAACGGCTCTCCTGGTGCTGAACATAAACCTTTTAATTACTGCAAACATGCTTGATGAGTTTGAAGCTTGATTACTTGGCCTTCATTAGTCAGATTGTGAGCTATAGTGACTCCCAGAGGCGCAATTTGGCATCTCGAAACACTGCCAGCCTCTCTGTGTTTAGCAATTACATTTACCCTACAGTACACCCAAACAGGTGTGCGCGGCCCAAATACACACACACACACACACACACACACACACACACACACACACAACTTGTGTATGTACACTCACACTTTTTTATCATCAGCTTGAACAAGCAGAGCTGAATGTAGGAATTTCAGTCTGTGTTTTAATTTGAAGAAAGAGCCTGACTAAAAGAAAACACTGATAAAATGTGCTTACTGTGCTGAGTCCTACTTTGTTGATCTCTGCCTGTCATAATGATTTCGTGTTTGCTGTGCCATCTTGGCTTTGTTTTCCATCAGGGCGGCCGGTGCTTGTCACTACAGTGAGGAGAGAGCATTCTGCCTCAGGCCACGACACGCTGATAACGAATGTTCAGCTCATTGGAAATATAAAGCGTGTCTGAATTATGTGGTCAGGATTGTGGCTGTTGTTTGGGTGTGTGAGTCAGACGCGGTGACATGCACGGACGTTCAGTTTGCACACCAGGCAGTCACTTCCTGCGTTATAATGCTGACGCCAGGCCGCAGTTAGGCTAATGCAGGTGGAAGGTATTGTTGATCGGCTCTTTGTGCTCTATACTGAATGTTGAGCTTTAACACGCTGTCCGGCAGCAGCAGTCTTGCCGCTATTTTTAGACGGGTACAGCTGCTCCTTAGCACCCACCCTTAAACCAGCCATTCACCAGAGATTTATGGCACGAGCCCATGAGAAACAGCTGTAGTGTCTTGCCACTTGCTTGTGCAAGGAGTGCAAGCTGAGGTTTATTAGGAATTGTATTTATTTAGTTTATGCCTATTCACAGCAGCTGACGCCAGTATTAAATGTGGTTATCAGTGAGTGGGATGCCTCACGCAGTCGAACGTTTAAAACCACAAGACTAGAGCGTCCGGTGCTGCAGCGATGAGTCAGACTCTGGTCACAAACGCCACCTGGGTCCAACACAAGTTCAACACTTGTGGCGAGCTGCTCCCCCACAACACCATGTGTCCCTGCATGTTAGCTCAGCATTCTGTACGTACATCTGAAAAACAACATTTTAGTTTGTCCCTGATGAAGGTGACTCTGTGTTTGCTCATACGTCCCTGGTGAGGACAGAGGAAAGATTCCTGAGACTTTATGTTTTGTAAAAAACACAGATTTGTCCCTTTGTTAATTACTGTTCCCTTGATACTGTATCTACAGTGCAGTTCACCACATATGATTATAGTCGTGTAAATTGGCAGGAAACTGCCGTGGAGCTACAGTAGGGCAGAGAAATTGGCCTAGTGGTGGCTGCCTTTATGAGAGTGTGTGTGTGTGTGTGTGTGTGTGTGTGTGTGTGTGTGTGTGTGTGTGTGTGTGCGTGTGCGTATGCGCGTGTGTGTGTTGGGGATGGGCACTAAATACGCAGCTCCCTCAACCACACTATAGCAGCTAAGCTTAAGTTTAGCTTATCACTGTCAGTTTGTTGTCTCCATTATTCAAAAGGACACCTTATCAGCCGGGGCTACTCGTATTTAGCCTTCCCTACTGTGTGCTCCACACAATGATGTTCTACATTGTTCCACATTAACTCTGGTGTCTATTTCAGCAGCTCTCTATCCATTTATTGATGCATGTCTTCTATTGATCTCAGCATTGATTTGCCATGCAATCCATTACCCATCTGTCTGTTTCAGCTGGCTTTTAAATGATCCGTCAGATTGAGCTATTAAGGGGAGTAGTGGTGAAGTCCAAAGGTTGGTGATACATTCACGGAGAGAGGGGTGCTCTGTGCGTGTGTCTGTATGTGTGTGTTTGGGGGTTAGGTATAGGTATTCTCAGGCATTTAGAAATATGAATTTTGTTGATATATAGTCGATATTTGTTGTAGTGAGTGTGGATAATAAAATAACTTATAGAAAAAAGTGGTCTAATTTTAGCTTTGGCACTAAAATCAAAGATTTTCTAATGTTACTAACCTAAGTTAGGAGGTGATTGTGACTTTCTTGTTTTAAATTCACTTTAAAAGGAAGAGTTTAGTGAGATTAGATGATTAAAACCACTCTCTTGTCTGTTTGGTAAGTATGAAGACACAGCCAGGAAACAGTTAGCTTAGTTTAGCTTAGCATAAAAATAAGAGAGGTGGGGTAAATAGCTAGCCTGGCTCTATCCAAAGTTAAGAAATACACACAAATACAACAATTCCAAAACTCACTTGTTAACATGTTATAGGTTGTTTGTTTAATCTGTCCACAAAGTAAAATAGGAAAACAACAGTTTGTAATTCTACAGGAAGCTACATGCTAAAACTATTTCTTGGTCTACAGCTCAAGCTAGTCTTCTGGCTCTAGCTTCATACTGAACGGACGGATAAGAGAGTGGTATCAATCTTTTCAACTCTCGGCAAGAAAGTTGTGAGATTATTCCTTCAATTGAAATGGTCCTGTATGGTTTGAAGGAATTCTACGGGCCTGAAGCTCATGGAAACCTTTCAGAATTCAATTGGATAAACTTAAAAATGCTTGGTCATCAAGCTAAAAAACAAAACAGGTTTTGTGTCTTAGTTTCTAAAAAGTTGACATTTTGGAGGTTTTTACCTGACAACAGCGATATTTAGGAAAAACATATCCTTTATGCATTCTCCCTTAAAGTTCTGGGAATTTATTTTACAGGTATTTTTTTTCCCACAGAGAAACGAATGCTGAAATGTTTGATGTTTCATACTTTTTTGAATTATCTGGGTTTGTCAGGGTAACACTTTAATCTTCCTGTAAGAACACACTTTGAGGAAACAAAGAAAATGCCACCAGCCAAACATAGATGTGGGGGGCTAAGATGTGGGGGATTCCAGATTGAGATGCAAGATGGATTCATATATATTCATGAATTCAGTCAGAAAAGTCAAACGGAAGCAGTATGATAATCTTGCAGTAATTGCATTTTTCCCTCCAACTGTTTTTGGCAGAGCCGAGAGCCACATCCAGAGACATGTGGCGGGGGATGCAGGAGTGTTACAGCGGTGAACAGTGGATACACTCTGACCCTGTACCTAAGGCCAGTCAATCCACAGCGGGGTCAAGTGATGGTTATGCCAAATCCATTGGATTCATGGGTAATAGGATGGCTATCATTAGTCTTTGGATAGACAATTCTATGTTTAATTAAGCAAGACAGACACCAGATAATTTAACTATTGACTGGTTTCTCCGAGTCACATTTGTCTTCTGATTCAGGGAGGGCAAAGCAGAAGTCATATCACATTTGTTTGGAGGCATGAGATCCTGATGAGAGTGGAAATAAAAGCCAGTCCTTTCATTTACTCGACATGTGTCCTGACCTCTGACTGAAGAACTTTTGTTTTAATTTTCTGACTGTGCACTCTTTCTCTACCAGGCCTCAGGAAATGCCAAATAAAAAAAACATCCAAAGGACCATATTTCAAACTATCATGCTTTTTTTTCATACATGTCAGTCTGCTGGATACATGTCAGCAGCCGTCTGAAAAGTGCTGACATCGCTGCCATCCTGTCCGGCAGCCCGCTCCCTCTGTGTGAACTTGGATTTAGCTCAAGGGTATAGCCACCCTGCTAATGTGATGTAGCTCCGAGAAGGAAACAAATTGGCCTGACGTCTCATACACTGCCTTGTCTTGATTGTGTGATGGCTTCTACTGCTAATGTGTTACGATGGGTAGACCTGCACGGGGAGGGAGACGGGGTTTGTGTGTGTGTTCGAGAGAGAGAGAGAGAGAGAGAGAGAGAGAGAGAGAGAGAGAAAGAGAGGGAGTGGGAGGGAGAGAGGGAAAGGGAGAGGGAGGGAGAGAGGGAAAGGGAGAGGGAGGGAGAGAGGGAGGATGGGGGAAGGGCCTCAGTCTGCAAGATCAGCACAAGTGGAATTGCATTGATTCAGTTAACTGCAGAGTTGGAGCGTGATGTGGAATTCTGTTTATCAAGGGTGGAGTTTACACGATAGGCTCCATTTTGATCTTATTTTCTACATCGCATTCATAATCAGTCCCTGCTCTCTTTTTACTTTCAGCAATGAAATGTTAGATCATCTTTAAACATATAGCATAGCCCCACTGGAAAATATCATATGTTCAGTAAAATAAGCACATATGTGTTTCTTACTAAATTACTGTCTTGATTTAAATGGCTACATTGTGTTTTTCTCAGTGTCTTTGTACCTAAATAAGAACTAAAATGCTCGCACAGCTCATGTGATGATACTGGCAGAGACACACTGTAAACAACATCATAATCTGTATTAATCTACAAGATCTGATGCAAACATCTGACATCGTGTTCTGTGAATCACCAGGAAATGTGGCGCATATTACGAGTAAATACCGACTCGTGTTTTATATTCAAACTGAAGCCACTGGCCCAGAAACGACATCTGCTGAATCGCAACAAAAACTGCTAAATAAATCTCAAACATTGTACTAATTATAGGTAATAAATTGTAGCTTTGTAATGGGCTCTTTACTATGAATGAGGAGTGTTTGAAAATACACAGACAATACTGAATGCAATTGGCAGAGATTATATTTGATGTATTTATCAGTGAAAGTAAAATATAGAAAGCTAATTCTGACTTATATAATGAATCTTTTTCAGATCAGATAAGATTGGCCAATATACTTTTACAACGTGCAGTCCATGTTTTTGGCACTCAGAGAGGATGCACGTATTGTAAATTAACGAGGCTCCCTCTTAAACATGCATTTAAAATGGGCATGTTGCAGATGTATGTTTTTCTTTTCTCTTTTACCTCTCTTCCCCTCTCTTTCCTCTCCTCAGTTCTCCGTCTAACTGTAGGGAATTTGTCTCTAAGGGTTTATCATGACTGCCTCATATTTCCCCCCCACCCCAGTTTGTCATTTTGCTGATCCAGACGCTTTTTCATATTTCAGTATTCTTATCATCCACTGGCAGTAAGATGATCCATTTCACTTATTTCTTAGAAGTGTGACTGTAGCCTAAGTCAATATCTGCAGAATGAATTCAGTGAATCACCGAGGAGGGGCAGCTAGTTAGCGGCTGTGGTGGTGGTGGTACTGGTGGCGCAGGACTCTTTTTTTTTTATCCAGAGTCAGCAAGGGTAAAATGTCAAGCATTTCTTAGGGAAGCGGCTCCATAGGATTCCATTTGAAGCTTTAATCTTAATTGAGAGCATCGCACATTGATATTCCATAGGCCTCTTTGCCCTTCGCCTCTCAGCTACTTTCATTTAGAGGACAGCCGTACTGCACTAGAGCATGGGGATTGCTTTGTCAGACAGCCAAGAGGCCAAAGGCAAGGTCAACTCTCTTTGTAATGGTGGCTCACTATGGAGTGAAGGCATCCCCTCTTTGATGCCGTCAGTACTTTTGTGAAACATTTTGGAGTCTTCCTGAAGTGACGCTGAATGAAATGTAGCACATTCTGACATTATATTGGGCATGAAATATTACTGAGGACTCACATTTTAGTTCATCATATCAGGTACGTAGCTTCACAGCTTCCTGACATGTGGATCTAAACAAGCACACGCACTCCCCCACAGCTCCAGGCCAAACAAAATGATGATTTAATGCAATGTGGAGTAAAAGAAGATATTTGCATATTTAGCAGTCAGAGAGAGTTCATCACAGCAGCCGCGGATATCATTCAATTATGCTTGAGATTATCTGAAATAATCGTTTGATTCTAAGTAACGACTTTCACAGAGGAAAATATATGAGCCTTGTCGATGTCGGAGAGCTCCCAATTTTAGCGTTGCGTAGCTCACAATGGGTGCAGTAGCGTTCCCTAATCCTCAAACAAAGGGGAAGGACCAACTGGCCCGGCAGATGCAGCGATAAGGCCCATGTCATCAAGTAAGGTGAGGAGAGGAGGAAGGTGCGGGACGGCAACGCTCTCGCCGCTCCTGTGGGAAGACTCGTCATGCCACCTTTCCAGAGGTGATGAAAACAGATGGAAATAAAAACTCACGACACACACACACACACACACACACACACACACACACACACACACACACACACACACACACACACACACACAGAAACCGTTTACAGCTGAGTGCACAGCCCCTATCCGTGGGACTGAGGACCGAGCTCGCCTCCATTTCTCATGCTCCTGCCTCAGCCCGCTGCTGACACAGATATACTGTAAAGAGATAGCGGCACAGATAGGTATGCATGTGCATGTCAAAGTAGCCCCTGGGGGTAAGCCGCTCGGAAAACACAGAGAGTGAAGGGATAACATACGATGCACCTGCCACACTTTTCTCATTAATCTCAAACATTTATGTGACACTATTTGGGAAGCACTGCTCGAGATAACAAGTTGAAGTCTTTGCAGCAAACACGAGTGTTTCTTCTGCTGATGAAACAATGAATCAGGATTAAAGGATTAGTCCTTCAAAGATGTGTTTTACTAGCACATATGAAGAACAGGTTCCAATGGACGGGGCTGTGGCTTCTGACAGATTTATCAGGTGATCAGGGCTTGATAAAGCTTCAGAGAAGCTGCTCCTATTTCAAAGTCTTCTCCTCGGGTTCTGTGGGAAAGCCCAATGCTCCTGCTTTCCACTCCTTCCACCAATCAACCACAACAGCAGCCACAGACGAATCAACGCAGTTAGACTCCAGATCTATTCAGACAACAAAGCAACTGAACTCCTCAGCAGGACATTGGGAAAGAATCTTTAAAGAGAGGGTTCACTTTATCACACGGATCAATAAAATCTATTCTTGTAGCTAGGCAGTGATACTTTACTCTTTCCAATAATCCGTAACCTACGTTCTAATTTATAAGGGGACATGAGAGCATTGTCAAAAATGTGTATTTTAGAACAACCCTTTATTTCAAAGGTTGCTGTTTGACATTATTTGCAAATTCAGCAATAGATTACATAATCAGCGTCTTAAAATAATAGTTGCCATCAAGTCATATGGATTCTAGGAAACTTAAGTAGAAGAGCAGATTCATTTTTTGTCCGGAAAGAGGATGCACAGGGTCCACACATGAGTCAAGGCTGTTCCTCTCCTCGGGATTTAAATATAGCCCCGCTCGCCATTACTGCTGTCACTCACAGACTTATGTTGACCTTTTGACCTCGCCTGTACAAAAGAGACTTGAAGCTGACATGCTCACTCCCAATGTTTTTCACCAGAGCAGCCAAACAGAGACAGAGACACATTTTAAGATTGTTTTTTTTGTACTGGGACTTCGATGGTATCAGTCTGATAGTTTGTCATGGTATTGTTTCACTCGTTTTGTCAGAGGTTTCATCTGTGCTCTGGAAGACAGGAGGCAGGCAGATGGGGGGGGTTCACAACATTTGGACAATTGAACGTTTCTCAACACCTGACGTGCAGGCTGAGGTCAGGGTTTGGTGGGGTACAGATGCCACCTACTTGTGTTGTTTTTCAGCCTGGACATGTTAGTGCTGCAAGCCGCTGCTCGGCCACGTGTGGGCGGTGTGTTACTTCACACAATTTACTTTCTCTTCTCTGTCAGTGGGCTGCGGATTGTTTTTGCAGTTTTACCTCAACGCGATCTTACCAATTATTTTTTGCCTTTTTAAGGGATTACAGACTTGTTAAGTCAGTTAACCATCATATTACAGTTCATGTTTTTATCATAACAATAATAAGACACACAGTATAATGCAACCCAGCACTACATCACCACAAACTATACAGCCTCAAAAATAACTTTAGCTAAAAATAAATAATCTTTAAGCAATTATAATCAATATTTGGTCAAAACAGATATATTTCAACAATAATCACATGGAATTAATTTTTTTTTACATTTTGTTCCTCTATAAACAGATATCTGCATATTAATTAATCTGTCAGGCAACGTGACAAGATTTAAGTATCGGAAGAGTTCTGGTTCCCGTTTGAGCGGGCTTTGGTCGTGTGCAGGTAAAAACTCAGAGTGGAGAGCAAAATGCCAAAAATCCAATCCATCGGCTATCGTCTGACAATGATTATGCTTTTTATTATTTTAAAATGATCTTGTTATCTGGCTACTTCGTAGACGTTGTCTCTCTACTCCAACTCTTTTCTCTCGTCTCAAGTTGCCTAAATGGTGAACGTGGCAAACATCAGCATGTTTTTTTATAGCATTTAGCTAAAAACACCTCAAAGCTTTGCTTTAGCAGTGCTTAGTGCAGCCTCACAGAACCGCTAGCATGGCTATAGACTCTTGACAATGGATCACATGACTAAGTATAAAAGATTAGCTCAAAGGGATGAACAGAGAATTGTTCCCCAACTCTGCGGATCCTCTCAGCTCTAAGAATCTAAGCATCTTTCAGCTCATTGTTTTGGTTTTAAGGGGCCAAGCGACACTACCAGCCAAACATGCTGGTGAACACAGTGGAGCATTTAGCAGCTAAAAAGCCATGTTTACAGTTGTACGTGGCAGATAACTCTGTGCTCTTTCTGGTGAAAGTCACAGAAGTGGGGGAACATATCGTGGGAAGCAAAAACAATTCAAACATGCTAGTCTTTCTGTTGAGACTTTGTGAGGCGTCCCAGATTCCACACTACAACACATGGGATAAAATGATTGATTGAACCGACGCCCATTGACATTCTCAATCTGAGCAGACCCCTACGTTTGTCGGGTCGAGCTATTATTGGGCTGATATTTGTGTAGACTGAACCCAGCATTAAACAACATATTTACTTTGGTAATTAATGAGTTTTAGACGTGCTGGTAGGTGGATTTTCTTTTTAAACCTTTGGACCGAGCTGGCCAGTTGTTTCCTTCCATTTCCAGTCTTTTTGCTAAGCTAAGCCAACTGGCTGCTGTCTGTAGCTTCCTATTACATTTCATTTATTTGGCTGACGCTTTTATCCAAAGCGACTTACAATAACTGTATTACACCATGTGGGTACAACCTCAAAAAGTGCAAGAATCAGCTTCATCAAATATGCTGATCTACTTCAAGTGCTACATTTAAAGACAATAAGAGATAAATATAGATTTTATTTTATGGGCCAAGGTGGAGTCTGAACAGATGAGTTTACAGTCTGCGACGGTAGATGTGTAGGGTTTCTGCTGTGCTGATGTCAATGGGGAGTTTGTTCCACCATTGTAGAGCCAGAACAGCAGACCGTTGTGACCAAAAGGTCGAACTAATCCTTTGAAAGCTGATACAATTTCAGTGTTGTGTTTAACAGTTTGTTTCTGATCCCCTAAGTGGCCAACACATTTGTTAATGCAGGTTTGGTAAATAAATGATAAATAAAATAACACTTGTTATAGAGTACAGTTATTAGTATTTACTGTATTTGCATGTAACCATGAGAATTGTATTTCTGTTTGCAACAATCAAGACACGAGTATCAGATTTATGTGACTGCCAGCATTTTCAAAGGACTTCAAAGGTCTTACAAACTAACTCTATCTTAAATTCAGTGGGAATTCTTATCACACCCTCTATAAACGTTGTTGTTTACTTGCAACCTTTCATTTACTTCTTTTGAGAAGTTAGGGTTTCTTTTTTTTTCTGCCGTTAAATCCCAGAACAAAGTACTTCCTGTATCTTGACCACAAAAAGAGCAAACAAGTACATGGGTTCACTTTAGTATAAAGGCCTACGTCCCCTTAAATAGATTCCTTATAAGCTCTATGTTGGCCAATCACAAGCTTCTCTCCCTGACAGTCCAACCACAGCACACAGATGGTTGTTACTCAGTTGTTGTAGCCGAGGCTTAACATTGTGCAAGATGACAAAGATGGCCAAAGAATCAAAGAATGGGCGTGTAAACACTGTTCTGCCAAACAGTGTTCTCCAGCTGCGTAGAAGAAGCAGAGATGATATGGCTGCGCTAAAATGGAAAGATTATATGGCTTTAAGTTCAGCAAAGTGCTTCTGAGAAACACGAGGGAAGAGTTACGACACAAGGGAGATGTCAACATGACACACTAGTGGGAGAGTGACACACCCAATTCCAAGGAGGCCTGTGAGACTTTACCAGAACGTATGACACCGCTGCCATATTCTCATGTCAGTGACACCAGCAGAAACTTATGAGGAAGGGTGTTGAATGGTACATGTGCAGTGACAGTTTCAATTTCAAACCCTATCATCTGTTCATATCTGCTTTTCTCACTCTCTATGAGATAATCTAAAGAGTATGTCAAGAAAAATCACATTTTTCTTAAAGATTTTCAACTAAACCTGATGGAGATAATAGTTTTTCTGCAGATATATCTCCAGGATATCTTATCTCACTTATTTAAACTCACAGAGACACAGAAACATCATCCCAAAAACATAAAATAATCAATCTCATACAATGTAAGAACAAGTAACCATGAGGAAGGAAATATTAAAAAGCTTTTATTAATAAAATTAATAAAGTGACTAAATCATTAAAAAGTCAACATGTTTCGAACAATAGGTCTTCAAGAGAGCTACATTGGTCGAAACATGTTGGCCTTTAAATGATTTAGCCACTATATGATATATACTTTCGGAGTTCCTGGCTCGTGTTCCTGTTTATCCAGTTTTCTTTCCTTTTTCCAAGAGCACACGACACATCCTTCATCTATGGTTGAGTATACAGAGCAACCACTTATCTCTCTTTCCTGATTTTTTCCTACATTTTAAAACCAACAAAAAAACCTTCTTCCTTGTCTTTCATTTCCTAAAAGCAAGCAAGAACTGTTTATTTTCTCATCTGCAGCGCTCTTCGCAAAAACCAGTCCCACCATAACTTTTCCTGGATGCGAGTTTGTTATATACCAGAGACATTAGAACGTCCCTGAGGGCTGGACCTGATTTCCAGGCTGTGTTAAACTCGCCAGGGCGCACATGCTGGTGTCTGAGCAGGAGCTGACCCTTAATCAGCGAAGCCTTGCCAACAGCAACTGAAAGCTACAATTATCTGCCCTATAGATAGGTAGGTTGTATACAGGGGGCCAGGGGCTGTGGAAAGGGAAGAGGCTGACAGGGGGGTGGGTGGGGGGGAGAGCCTGAGCTAACCTTTGTGGCTCGTGTTTCTACTGTGCACTAATGGACGCCTGTCATCGTTATGGACAGAAACAGGAGGGCGCCTGCCAGCTGCATGACCCCCATAAAACAGAACAGGAAATCCTAGCAGGGAATGAAAGGAAAAGAGATTCCTTCTTTTTTTCAACTCTTCTCTTTAGCAAACCTTCCTTCACTCTTTGGCCTCTTGTTTATGCTACAAAACTGCAGTGTCACTCATGAAACGGGAGAATATGCTCCATCGTATGAAAGAAAGTCAGGGTGTCGGAATGTATCTAAAATGATTAGTCACTTTCACATCAGTTGCACAGTTCATGTACCCCTGTTGTATATGCCAGTACAATTCACCTCTGTTAACAGTTTTATAATGCTTCTGTCATGCTGGGAGGAACGTGTATAATCATTACATACAGTGGTTCACCCTTTGCTCGGTAACCAAAGTCCAGGGTCTGTAATGTGACAGGACTTTGTCACACCTCTGTCAGTGATGTCCACTGAAACGTGACAAGCACTTTATCAATGGGACTTCCAATCAGATCCCCAGGAGTTCATGCACAAACACGCTGAACACAACGTCCACAGGAAGCCAGATTCCTTATTACGGCCAATAAGATAGCAAGAGGAGCTTTATTGTAGTCCTGAAGCTACATATTAATCCACTCTGTTGAAGCCTGCACGGCCCATCATGTGATAACCTAAGTCATTACCAGTAGTACAATAATAATTACTCTGGAATCTTTCAGGAAGTGGCTACACTGAAAGAAAAATGCATCCATAGTCCAAGCAGAAGCTGGAGCAATCAAAAAAAGAGTGACAAAACAAAAATGGTCACAATCACATGATTTTATTAAAACGATGTGCTTCTGTGTGAGAGAGCAAGAAAGTGCATGATCGTCTGTATTTGCATTGGCATGTCTGCTCGTGTGTGTATGTGTGCCATGTCCATGGAGACGTCTGTGTGCGTGTGTGACCGCTGCATGATTCACGGTGTCACAACTGCGCGCAGAAACGACTGGACATCCTGAACGGAAACCACAGTCGTCGAAGCTGCGTTTTCCAACGACACACAACCTAACACTCTCACAAAGAGTCACTTGACTGGACCCTCATATAGGAAGTGAAAGAGGAAGCCCCTCGTCCATCCTGTCCTCCATCCAAATCTCTGCTCTGTGCTTCACGTGAAGCCACTCTTGTAGACGATAAGAGCCTCTATTGTTGCAAAACAACGGGTTAAAGAGCTGGCTGAGGCTGGAAACGGCTCGCTATTGGGGGTCAAACGTCTCGTCAGTTGACATTTAGCCACAGGAGATTAGTGCCAATCATTAATGTGAATGCAGAATTCGCTGATTGATCAATGGGGTTTGTTTGAAACAAATGAATATTTACTCAGCGGATTCTTATTTGACAGGCCATTTTGTATCTAATCTCTGACAGTTTTCCTGACAGTGGGTCAGGAGCTCTGCAACAAGATACTCAGTGTTTAGACAGTCAAGCTGGGCCAAACCAACACTGTCCAAGAAGATGGCTATGATATCACAGATGGAAGTGGTGAGTGGTGTTTGACCGTGGGGTCTGCTGGCTCGGCCTTCCCTCATGGCTCGAGGCCTCTGGCTGTGTTCATTGGTGACAGTGTATGCAGCCTGGCAGCCTGCATTCCTCTGCCTCTCCCCACACAATGGTGAGTATCTGCAGCATTCCTCTGTCTGTGTCCACTGTCTGAGACGCAGCCAGGCCTTGGCAAACCCCAGCACTCAGCCAAGAGGTTGGCAGCACGTTTAACAGATTCTGATGGACACGTTTGAGTGTTTTCACTGAACGCCAGCCATCTATAGGCGTTATTCATTGTGTAAGAGTGTGTTGCAGTTACATCTAGAGTGGACATCTTAGTCCCAATGTAATAAAAAAGGCCTCTGCAAAAGAGATTTTGAAATAATTTAGGAGATGATGATGCTTCCTCTTTAACCTGCTTTATCATCTTGTTTTTTTCCGTGCAATCGTTCCTTCTCTCCATCTGTTTTTAAAAAATGCAAGCATGTCTATTCTAAATCGTTTTCACTGCTCTTTATCCTTCTCCAGCTATTTTTCTTTCTCTCTTGTTCCGATGCCACAGCCGTGCAGACACCTTTCCCTCCTGCTGACTCAGTAGCCAGCCTCAGGCGCTGTGGGCTCGGGGTGTTGGTGGCGGGGAGGAGGAGGGAGGGAGGGTTAGGAGGGAGGGAGGGAGGGAGTGGGGGTAGTGTGAGGCTCCCACATCAGGCCCACCAGCCTATCGCATGCGAGGAAAAAGAGCTGGCTAATCGTTTCTACAATGGCACCCTGCACACTGTCACACAGCACCACAAACTGCTCTCCTCGCCAACACTTCTACTGTATTATTCTGCCGTTGCTTAGAAATCCTCATGTGATGCATGTAAGTGCGCAAACGTATCGCGCCGAACAAAGAAATGCACTGTTTGAAAACCACACCTACTAAAATACATCAGTGCATGCATGTAAAATATATGCAAGTATACACATACATGCAAACCGTGCACCCAGTTTTCACCAACATTGCATTTGCAAATATACACTTACACTTACGGTTAGGGCTGTGTGATACGGAGAAAATCAAATATCAGGATATTTTTCATCAAATACTTTGATATTGTAGGGTTGACTATTGGTGCTTCCACAAAATATTTACACAATGAGATTCTTGATAAATAACCACCAGTTATGTGGCTATAAAGACTAAGTGGGTAAAGGCACAAATCACCACATTACTATATTCAAAATCTAAGACTATTTCTAGTATATATACACACATATATACACATATATATATATATATATATATATATATATATATATATATATATATATATATATATATATATATATATATATATATACACACATATATACACATATATATATATATATATATATATATATATATATATATATATATATATATATATATATATATACACACATATATACACACATATATATATATATATATATATACACACATATATACACATATATATATATATATATATACACACACACACACGTCGAGCTCTACTTAATGTAGCCTAGTTCAACCTAAATTGCTGTAGTATTTTGGAAGGGTTTAGTTTTTGTTGAGCACTCAGTGGTTTAATATTTCACCTAATTGTGTCATTTACAAATTACATCAAGACATGTAAAATTGTATTTGTTGGGAGACAAAAAAAAGAATAAAAAAAAAAAAGTAAACTAATTTAATCACAAGATTCTTTAATAATACCCGATGGTGAGTTGTACTTTGTGCACAGCAGTCATCTGAGTGGGTTTACTGTTAATGACTATATTTTATGAGTACACTTTTAAACTAGAAGAAAATTGAACTGTGCCTGTAAACAAAGTCTTGTGCCATATAATAAGAGCTACTGATTAATGAGCCCGTCCCAATAACATTAAAATATAGAGGAGTATTATTCATTGCCATAACCATCTGGTTTATTTTCTGCTACATCCTTGATGTTCACAAACGCACTCATTTACGTCATGTACTCCCGGTGCAGCGAGCCGACCTTCAGGGATTCGGCCTGTTTTCAGAAAGGAGAGTGTTTTTGCACCTGTGGTGTGATTTTAGAGCTGCTTTGAGGTCAGAACTGTCATGGGGTCACACATGAAAAGAGAACCTGGTTTCCAGGCTAAAGGGTGGTGCCGTTAACAGAGCCACCTGCCCAACTCTCACTAAGGGGGGGAAAAGTGAGAAAGTCTCCTCTGACAGTGAAAACAGAGATTTTCAGCACAGAGGCTATAAACTCCATTTACAATGTGACCACTTATCACACATTATTATCACAATGGCCTTGGAGCTATTACGGTCATCCAAATATTATTGTAGTCCTGAACTGAGAATAATCTGTTGTGAGGAAATTTGCTAGAGGATTTCAAAATGTAGCAGGAGAGAAAACAAAACATATCAAGTAAAAAAAAAATCCTCCGGAGCCGGGCCAGAGGAGCGCGGAGCAGCAGTGTGTGCCGACGTGGTTGTTGTTTCTCTCTTCCTCTGTTAATGAATGCAGAGGTGTTTGTCTGAGGAAGAGAGCAGAGGGGAAGCCTGATTTCCACTCCATTTTATCTGTGCCCCACAGCCCCTGCCAGTCAGGCCCCTGTGCTCTCACATGCCGGGGTCCCACAGGAAGCAGCACTCCATGAAGGGCAAAGGTCAGGGAAGGAGAGAAAGCCACTCGGCCTTTCATTCACCACCAAACCAACAACTACACAACACTGTGACTCCGTCCTTTGGCCGTCTTATAATAATAATACTCATGACATGATAATGAAGTAACATGACTTCTTGAAACTCACACTGTAAATGTATATGTATTTAAAAACTGTATAGGGTTAAAGTTTAATTTTAGAGTAGAAAGTTGAGGGGATGTTTTTGTGCTTGTAGTCTTAGCATTGACACGGCACTTAAATTAGTCAATTTACTTTACATTTATATATATATATATATATATATATATATATATATATATATATATATATATATATATATATATATATATATATATATATAAATAAATGATTTACTGTCTGAAGGACTTCAATGTAATCATTATATATAATATGCAATTGTGTATTTTATTTGATGGATTTAGGAATTTAAAAGCATTTCTTCTTGATGTATTGTTTGTCTTTTGTATTGAGTTTTGAAAACGTCGGAATAGCTTTCATACGTATAACAAACTACAATTCTTGTACTTATGTTGGATTACAAACTTGAAAGGAAATTGTGCATGTGAGGTAAATATTTCACTGTGTGGACGTAAGATAGTAATTCTATCAGCAGATGAGACACAATTTTTTAAAAAGTCACAATAGGTTTATTGATCCATAGCAAATTAAAAACAGTGGATGAAAAACAACAATTTGCATAATCATATATTATCTTAAAAAGAAAAGCAAATAAGGAACACGTCTGTCCAGCAGAATC
Source organism: Cottoperca gobio (assembly GCF_900634415.1). Taxonomy (NCBI): domain Eukaryota; kingdom Metazoa; phylum Chordata; class Actinopteri; order Perciformes; family Bovichtidae; genus Cottoperca; species Cottoperca gobio. The sequence continues at coordinate 6,795,637 of NC_041359.1, read as the reverse complement.
AGCTTCATAAAAAATAATAAAAATGTCATTTTTCTAGCGTAATTCTTTTCAGTAGCCTAGGTTTTTCTATTTTAAGGAAGCATGAACACAAAATATAATTGAAGCTACACAAACTAAGTAAAGCAAAGAAAATCACCAAAAATGAATATTGAGGAGTAACTGAAGCAGAAGGATTAAAGTTGCATATGAATAAAAAGGGAATATTCTCTGATTTCAAGTATCTCCTTTCAGACAAAATACAGATATGCCTGTATAAAATAAAAACATCTCATACATGTCCTGCATGCATGCTTCATTGTAATTTTCCATTCATAACTTGTTGCCTAGTTGTATCTATTACAATTATTTGAGTGATATCCTTATGTCCAACATTAATTACAATTTGAAGAGTCCATGGGCCTGTGTGTTAAAGAGCAAGGCGTTCTGTCAACATAATGCCTCCGCCATGGAGAAGAATCAGTTCTGCGGGATTAACAAACTCACATTAAATACTCGGGTGAGGAAGGGTTGTCACTGGTAGACCCAGTTTCGTGGTAACAGTTTGCACCGGACAGTTTCTCACATTTAAGTTTGTATGCATCCCTCTCCCGCATCAGTCTGTTTAGTTCATGTTTCAGCTGCTCGACCTGACCAACCAGGCTGGTCTTTTCGTGCTCCAAAACGTGTTTCTGCTGCACGCGCTTGTAACGGCAGGACTGTGCGTAACCTCTGTTTTTCAGGGTCCGGCGCTTCTGCTTCAGACGCATCACCTCGTCCTTGCCGAGGCCTCTGAGGAGCCGATTGAGCTCCCTGACGGACATGGACACCAGCTGGTCGTCTGAGAAGTGGCTGTCGGCGTTGGATCGCCGGTCGTGGCGGCTGTGCTGGTGGTGCGCACCGAGGACCTGCTCGTCATCCTGCGACTCAGAGGAATCGCACCCCATGTCATCTTTGAGATAGGGGTCTTGGCAGTGACTGCCGGGAATACCTTGCATGTCGGGGTGACCCGGGAGTCCCGGGTAGTGCTGGACAGGCTCGTTGAGGTGGCCGTACCCTTCGTATTCGGCTTGGAAAGGGGGCTGATGGTGGCCGTGGGGCACAGATGGGTGTCCCTGCTGCGCCGTGGCGCCGATCAGGGCCTCCATTGCGTCCTCGGGTGTCAGACCGAAAGCCTGAGGGTACATTTGCTGAGGGTAACCCCCGTTGTTGGGTATCCAGAACTGGTCACCCCCGGGGTTATTTCTCTGCTCGCTTGGATTGAGGTTTGGTGACGAGGGTACCGAGTTACAAGGTGTGCTGCCAGGGGTGGAGGAAACAGAGTCAGGTCTCTGGAGCTGGCTGCATGGCCCGACGAAGGAGCGGTCCATCCCCTGCATCGCCTCCTTCTTTACGCCGAACTTCATCAAGTCGAAGTCGCTGACGAAATCCATGTTGTTTTTCTGCAGTCCCAAATGTGAATTTGCCTCAGCGGACATATTAACTGACAAAGCAGGTTTCTTCAAAGAGCTACTAATGTCCAACGCTATTTCATACAGTCAGCGAAAGCGCGCTGACTTTCGAAAAATGGCAGTAATTCCAAACTTTGATTTCAGCTCACAAGGAAAAAACACATGCGTGCGTAAAAAGCCTCCCAAACTCTGTGCGAACTGGTGATTCTGCACCGCGCAGCCTCGCTGTTCGGCTTCACTCACCACACACTACAAGTCCACACGGATGCCAGCGGACTGGACGCACCTCTGCCTGCTCAGGAGAAGCGCACTTTCTTCATAAAGCTGCATTGGCATGATGTCACGCCTTCCAGGCTACACCTCCACGCTCCTCTCCAATGAAAACACGCTGAGGAGGGCAATTTGCATTAAAGCTGCTACGAGTCTGTCCCCACGAGCTTTTCGTGACGATCATTTGACCAAAACCTATAAATGCCTGCACATTTTCTTCTACAATATGTTTTTTTCCTGTTTGACTTGTCCTCCATTTTATATTCAAGCTTGATTATCACAAAGGCCTTTGTTTGGATGTATTATTTGTTCAGAACCGTTATAACGCCCGGTCAAATACCTACGCATCCAGAATTGTCTAGGCAGTACTTTTATTGTTTATCAAGCAAATCCACTTCAAAGCCTACTTTAAATATATATTAAACTCATTTAATATCATTTTCTTTTAGCCTTAATTTGGTTTCTATTTATATCTGAATCTGTGGTAATTTATACATGGATATTTCACTTAAACAACAACAAAAAGGAGGCTGGAAGGCTGTTCATTTGACACTATTGTGGTCGCTGTGCTCTTTAGCTCACAGGAGAACACTGACACCTTGTGGCCACTACCTTACACTGCGGAAGTCCCAATCTCAATATCCACTCATAGCCCTTAAATCTAAACCCTCACAGATTTACATAAGAGGGAGCAATTGTATATATGTGGCCAGTAAACTGAGAAGGGCAAAGCATCCCACCAGGAATCATGAGCTCCCTGAAAACAGCTCTAATTCCATTTCTTTTTTGTGACGGAGTTAGCTGAAAGGCTAGTTTTTTTTTTGTTTTTGTTTTTTAATCGCCAGTCCCAGGTCATGACCATCTCTGACACAATAAAAAAACCTGGCCTGTTCCAGGATGTGCTGTCTGATTCAGGGATGTCACCCCTAGCGGTGTCCAGAAGTGACACAGCTGCACAGGATATCAAAGGGTTAATCGACGTTCCTGCCCTGAGGTGACCCTCTCAGGCAGTGCTTACTCCAAAGATAGCGAAAGGTTCACTGACAAGATAGAGGACACGAGCCAAAACCAATAGAAAGTGCTGTCGGAGGATGCACAGGCATTGTTCCAGTCAGTTTTCGTCGCTGGGAATAAAGGAAAAGAGGAGACAGTTTGACTGAGCAAGGATGGCTCTGGGACACGTATTAGGATTTATGTCAGCATGGCTTGGGGGGAGTGTATGTGGTATAACTTATGCTAATGATAAGATGCTAACAGCCTAAGTGCACCAGCAGACACTCAGATCATATTTCGCCACAAAAACATATGCAGTAAAACAGTCACACCTCCAATTTGTTTTTATTTCTACACTCTAATATAATCAATAATAGCCATATAGCATCGACAGCTCTTGGAAACAAGGCTTCACTTTATTTGCAACCCAGAACTGAGACCATTAAGTGGACATGTATATTAATTTGATATTAATTCTGTGTGCCAACCCACATACAAACTCCACCAATCATGTAGCTACTTTATAGGTGGTTAGAATTGGGGCTAAATGTAGTTGGGCTTTAGATCGGCCAATTCTATTACAGTAAGCAGGATTTATATGCTGCCTGAGAGGCTGGAAGCACGGATGCTGCTTTCACATCCCACTTTACATAACCTGCGTTACCATCGATTAAGAAGCTGATGTAGAAACCACATTTAATAGAAGACAACCACTGGCATTTTTCTGCTGTCAAATGACGATCTTTTAAATTATGGATGCACCGATACGGATATCGTCGATAATGGGACCGTTCTATTCAAACATACAGTATGTTTATATACTATGTATATTACATACTGGAATTTCAATTCTTGTTTAAGTTTTTACAATTTTCTTGCTGCAATGAAAGGGTTACACTTGAATTGTAATTCCTGTTCATTTTGAAGATTTTTTACCAAGTTGATGGTGAACTGTTTATTATTTTATTAGTAAATAACAATTCAGTAACTTTATACTATGTATTTTTACATTACATTTTGTTTTCCAAAGTTAGAAAAGCAATATCAGTATTTGTTGCCTAACACATAAAGGAATGATTCTAGTCACTTTCACACAGCGAGGAATACAGTTTATTAATTTAACACTGGTATCGGATCCGTACCCAAAGGCAGGTATTAATATCGGGACAAAAAAAATCAGATCGGTTCATCCCTATTTAAAATGTGACCTCCTTCAAGTTCATCCAATGCTAGAAGGCGGACACATAACAGAGGGTTTTCTAGGAAGCTGTAACATCCATAGACATCCCAGATAATCCAGAGTTTCGTTCCATTTTGTGTTGCAAAACACAGCCGGCATCACATCATCTATCAACTGGCTGAAGCTGGCCGATTAGCACCATGAAGGGAATTAGCAAAGGGTTATCATGTGGATATCAACAGTATTCCACTTGTTTCTAATGTGACTACTGGACAAGTCAAAGATGTCCTATGTACTGTCGAAAACAGCCAACAAGAAAACCAGTGATTGCTTCGGCCTTTCGAATAAGAGAAAACATAAATGGACAGTTTTCTTTCGGTGGATGCATTCTGCCTGTGGCATCCCTGACAGAAATGCACCATGTCTTGGTCTGCCTTTCCTTCTGTATACACAACATCTTTCCCACATGGCAATTGGGGTTCTGTGTGCTTCAACGGCTATTTTGTAAACACAAAGAGCCATAACTGAGAGTTAGCTTCACTTACCTTCCAGTCCACATATAACAAACATGGAGAGGACAAGCAGCGTTAGAAGGGCCATGGCCAGGCAACATAAAGGAGAAGTCATGATTGCTGGAGAACAACTCAGGTACAAAGAGAGATAAGGGTGGGGGTATGACATGTCTATGGACAGGCTTATGGGAGATTCAAGGTTTAAGGTTAAACATATGTCTGATTTGAACTTAATTTCAAGGTTGAGACTACATGATGGAAAACTGATCAAGGACCGACGCTACCACCTGCGCACCTATCCGAACTGCTTTGTGGCACAGGAACTTATAGACTGGCTCGTGAGCCATAAGGAAGCTCCAGATCGAGCTACAGCTGTCTGCCTCATGCAGCACCTCATGGATCATGACATCCTTCACCACGGTAAGAAGCAAGCAACAGCACAAGTTTCAGAAAGGGGATATTGGAAGACCTTGTGTTTTCTATTGAAGCTTTATTAAGAGACCCACTCATTAAAAACAGTGCGTTACCTTTTCTTAGTCTGTGACAAGAGGTCAGTATTAAAGGATGCCAAACTGCTGTACCGGTTCCGCAAGGATGACGGCACATTTCCCTTCAATACAGAGGTGAAAATCTTCATGAGAGGACAACGTCTCTTTGAACAGTAAGAGCTGCTGTTTGTTTTGTGCTGGGCTTTTCTCATGACATTAAGTGTCCTGTCAACCAAAGCTGTGAGCACATACACACACACACATATTGGTAATTTTGCATTATATGCTCCTTCCAGTCCTTTTCTAAAGTAATTAGCATGTTATGACGCATGTGATCAGTGTTTTCGTATCCGTTTCTTCAGTCTAATAGGGGACAAGAACTCCATTCTGCAGTTAAGAGAGGAGCATGGTGTTGTATATCAGCGCACTTTTCCTGGCTGCCAGTTGATCGACTGGCTCCTTCAGAACGGAGAGGCAGAGAGCCGGCGTCGGGGACTGGAGCTGTGCCGCACATTGCAGGAGCATGGCATCATTCAGCACGGTGAGGGGAGTCTTCACTTGCCCTTTGATGTATAGAACCAGGACTATCAGGGGCTGCTGGCAGTGGGTGGCCAGCATTTCAATCTAAAACACAAACACTCATCGACTACGTCTGAAAAAGTCCATTACATCTAAAATGTGTTGTTTTGTGATCGCTCTCTTTCTCTTTCCCGCTCCTACCACTAGTGGCAAAGAAGCATGACTTCTTTGACAGTGGACTGCTGTATCAGTTCTGCATCAATTTTCGCCGCAGACGCCGTCTATCTGAACTGTTAGATGAAAGTGAACAAGACAACGAAGCTGTGGCGGTGTCGACTCAACAGGACAACCATCCTGACAGTCCATTTGTTCTGCACAAAAGCTTACCTCAGGAGGGCAGCAGTGCTTTCCAGTCTGGTAAAAAGAAATGCTCTTACTGTTACACACTTGTGAATGCTAATTATCGCATAATGATGTTACTACTAATTTAATTACAGTGGGGTCAAGTAAAGATCTGAAACAAGTTGCCAGTGGGCGTCGAGGCAGCTTAAATTCCCTTCAGCCTCACTCTGCGGGATTTCCACCTTTTGTCCAGCTATCTTCAACTTCGGTTAGATGTAATCCTAAATCAGGCAAGTGTGTAATTAATATTTATGTGACTGATGTTTCAAAATATGTTATAATGAGGTCCAATGAAAATGGAAAATGGTGAATGTGTTTGAAATGTTTTAATACTTTTTCAGTACTAAGAAGACATTTTACATGTGACGAGTTATTGGCCCCTGGTGCTCCTTTCATGAAGAAAGTGTTGACGGTGAGTTACTGTTATGACTTAATCAGGAATATCTAAGAGCTTATATTTGAGGCATCTCTCGGATTTCAACAGCATTACTTATGTGTAACCTGAACAACATTCCGGTAACAAAACTAGAATACTCCTTTCAAATGTAAACTTACCTGGGGTGAGGTTTTACCTACAAGTTCTGTGATGTTAATACAAAACCACCCTTATCTACTTAAAACAAATCATTAACATACGTAGGCCCCTTTATAGTTTGCTTTTAGAAACAAGACACAACACATTCTTTGAGCGATTATTTTTCCAAGTGGATTTATGAAGTTGTATATACATTTCATTTAATTTCTACACAGTGTAATGTAACTCACCCTCCTGCCATCACAGGTGATAGGAGATGCCCTGGCCTGGGGCTTTGTTGTCAGAGGCATGGCTCCCTGTTATGTGCAGGCGGTTGACCCTGGAAGCCCTGCAGCAGCTGCTGGAGTTAAGGTTAGAGATCTGTTACCCACATGGCACTGAAAATGGAAGTGTAACCTCAAAACAGTTTAAAAGCAGCTTATATTTGACTCAGAAAAAATAAGACATATGTACCTCTCCTCATCTTCTTTAGGTGCGGCAGTTTGTGTGCCAGGTGAATGGACAGTGTGTTCTCAACCTGGACTACAGGACAGTCACCAGGCTGGTAATGACTGGGCCTCTCACTGTGGTACTGGAAGTTATGGAACCACTGGAATGATAACAACAACAACTGTCTCGCCCTTTTTCGGAAACAACTACATTTGCTAGAACTGAAAAATACCATTTGTGAAATGTTCATTTCTAGAGTAGAAAAAATAACATGGTTATCTTAGTTGCAGGAAGAGTAAGTAAACTAAAGGGTTGTGGCTGTAGTGTTCTCATGAACCCATTTTCCGAGCGTAACTGAAAATAAAACATTGTATTAATACGATCACAATAAATACTAACTTTTGGACATCCAGCCCCTGCCCAGCTCTCTGCTACGACTTCCGTCTTTTTGTCGTCGCCATTTTCGATTGAGAGTTGGCTCACTTGTAGTAGATAGCGTTAGCTAGCAGGCTGGGCTGCAACTACAAGACTCATTTCCTTTACTTAGAGGACACTGGGTGGTCCTGGCCGCCGTCATTTTTGGAGTCTACTGTTTTCATGAGATGTGCACCACTCTGTCTGGCCTCTCGTTCCTCCAGCTAGCTAGCAACTGCAGCAAAGCAGAGACAGCTAACTAGCCAGCTTAGTTAGCTAGCTGTGGAGTTGATCAGCACCGGCTTTGAGGAGAGCGAACATCACCATCAATCTACACGTCCCGACCAGCTGGTTAACGTCTGTTAGCCCTTTATGAAGTGAGACAACCAGTGTGAAGCTAGTCAACAGACGTATCATAAGGTGAGTAAAATGCTTCAATTGAATTCGCAGTGAAAATGAAGAAATAAATAACGCTAACCGACTATGCAAAGCTAGCTTTGGTGCTAGCTAAGTAACCAAGCCGACATGAGCGGGCAACACAGCTAATGTTGGCTAACACACCAACGCTAGCCCAAACAGCTAACAACATGTGCTGTAAAACTCTGATTACATGATATACACGTTTACATATTACGGACATAGTGGAGAAAGTAAGGTCACATATCTACTCTGTTTCAGTATGTCTGATTCAACAAACACTTAATGAAAGCTAACTTGAAGCATGTCTGCTGGAAACAGTGCTGGGCCCCTAAAGATACTGAACACAGCTAACGTAACTATTGAATATGTTGACACTGATTTATTATATGAAGACACTCGTTGAAAGGGGGTGCCGCCTTTAATTGATGTCGTTAATTATTGGCTGAACCATAGTGTTACATTTTAAAACGTATTGAATACTTTTCGTCTTTCTGTGATTTGGCTTAAAATGAAGCCTACCTCAAACTAATTAATTTTCGGTTTGTCAGGAGAGATGTATCAACTTCCAGTGAATAACCTTACAAGGATCAGGAGAGCGAGGAAACAAGTGAAAAAAGCACTTGGCGACATTGGACTGGAGTACTGCAAGGAGGCAGTGGAGGTGAGTTTATTTTAGTTGCATGTGATTAGAAAGTCTAAATTAAGTAGAGATGCATGACTTATTAGTATTATTATTTCATTCATGTCTAAAACATAGTTATAGGTGTGTGTAGGTGTGTATTTTAAATCTCTGACAGTCTGCAATGTTTATTTACAAAATATTTTGTCTCAAATGTGAGGACAATGACAGGCAACTTAAATCAATGCCCACTCAGCAGAATTTCTCCAAAGCTAGTGTGGCTAATATTAGAAAACTAATACTTATTGTATATTAGAACAAATATGCAATTATTATTTAAAATCTTTCAACAGGAGTTCAAAGAGTTTTGCCCGAATGAACAATTTGTACAGGGCAGTCTTTGCCTTGATATCTGCGCATGGGATCCATCATACTCTAAAACACAGGTAAATCTTACTTGTGTGTCTGAGGCCTTTCAAATTCTTTTGCACAAATCACCATATTTGTCTTAATGCCTTTGTTTTTTCCTTGATGTCTTTTAGGAATACAGATCAAAGCCATTTTGCTGCACAGAGTGTCCATTTTCTTCCAAATACTACTCTGGCTACAAGAATCACTTCCGCAATGTACACAGGAAAATCTTTGACAGTAAAATTCTGCTCAACTGTCCATACTGCACGTTCACCGCAAGCAAGAGAACTTTGGAGACTCATGTTAAAATATTCCACATACCCAGTTCAGCACGGCAGAATTATGGTAACTCACAGGGAACTGCACTGGGAAAGAACGACAAAGCATATCTTGATAGGGTCAGACAGGGAGATGGTGTGGAAAAAGCAATGTACTTTTGTAAAAAGTGCACGTTCCGGGACACACTCTACAATGTTGTGAGAAGGCACATCTACAGGGAACATTTTCAGCATATTGTCTCACCATATCTTGGTATGGTTTCTGAAGCATCTGTCAAAAATGGTGCTAATTCTGTCAATGGCAACAACATCCTCTGTAAACGCTGCCAGTTTTCCACTCGTAGCTATGAAGCTTTAGTGCAGCATGTTGTAGAGTACCACGAGCGCATTGGTGCTCAAGTAACCACCATGATTGGACATGCTAATATTATTGTCGCCAGGCCTCAGTCCTTGGCAGTCGCTTCGCCGAAGGCCCCTATGATTGTTCGGGGCCACACACTCAGAACGGACCAAATAGCACAACCAGTAATTGGCTATTTAAAGCCAGTGGCCTCTGTTGTTAAAAACCAGTCCTCCATCGCAGCCAGTAAGGTGCGCATCACAGTTCCTGGTAATAGCACTGTGGCTGAAAATAATGCTGCAGGTGTAAACACAGCGCAGACACAGAAGTGGAAGATATGTACAGTTTGCAATGAGCTTTTTCCTGAAAACCTCTATAATGCTCATTTTGAGAATGCACACAAGGCAAAGAAAGTGTGGGCACTGGCCAAGTACATCATGAAAATCCACAACTTCACCAGCAAGTGCTTGCTTTGCAACCGTTATCTGCCCAGCGATACACTGCTTAACCACATGCTAATCCACGGGCTCACCTGTCCACAGTGCCACTCAGCTTTCCACAATGTTGAGAAAATCATCGAGCATGTCGCCCAGGCTCATCCTGATGACTTTGTTGGACCCCCTGGTGCATCACCTCTAACCTTTGATCTCACCATTAAACAAGATAAGTCCATAAACGTGCAGCTTGTTGTGCTCACCTTCAACATGAAGGAATCGATCAATGGTCAAGATCAGTCAGCACCTACTCAGTATAGTGTTCCACCTCTGGCCAAGCTTACCACTCCCAGAATGATTGAAAAGAAAAGTGAACCACTTGCTCGAAGTTTCCCCGCCCTGACTAAGAAGACTGAGGTTGGGAAGACTCTGTGTCCGCTCTGTTTTACCATCCTCAAAGGTCCCATCTCCGATGCTTTGGCCATGCATCTGAGGGAACGACACCAAGTGCTCCAAACAATGCATCCTGTTGAAAAAAAGATGACATACAAGTGCATACATTGCCTGGGAGTGTACACCAGTAACATGGTGGCCTCCACAATCACGCTGCATCTTGTGCAGTGCAGAGCTGTCGGTAGGAACCAGGCAAGCCAAGGCTTCAAGTCAGCTTTGACTCTCAACTCATCTGGAGCTGGCTTCCTCAAAAGGCAGCCACCAACGCAGGCAACGTTCGATCCCAAGAAGATGAAATTAAGCATGGAGTCAAATATTTCCTCCACAACCGTTGGAAGTCAGTCAGAAACTGATGACCTTGCTCTGGATCCTAGAAGCTTCGAGCACAAGACGTATGAGGCCAGGAAAGATTTCCTGACGGCCTACTTCAACCGGCGACCATACCTTTCTGCTCGAGAAGAGGAGACGCTATCTGCAAGTCTGTGGCTCTGGAAATCTGACATTTCTAGTCACTTTGCAACCAAGCGAAGGATGTGCGAGAGACATTGTGAGACCAAGAAGCTGTCTGTGCTGCTCGGATTTGACATGCACGCCATAAATAAAGTTAAGCATGACTTGGTCTTTGTGGAGAGCAAGATTGGTGTCACCTCAACGGGAAGATCTGGAGGCCTCAAGTCGGGTACTCCAAGCATAGACCAAAACAAGCAGGGTGAGACACTAAACTGTACCTTAAAACTCAGCACATGCACAGAGACCATTTCTATTGACTCAGACAGTGAAACAGAAACAGTGGATAAACCTACTGAGAATGGAAATGTTGACACAAACCAAGACGAGAATGTAAAATGTGAGGAGCCAGAAAACCCGACAGAAGAGGCAGAACCTTTGAATACTGACGATCCCTCTAGCGAGAAGGACAGCTCTTTGCAAGATGGGAAAGCAAATCCTATGATGACTTTGTGTTAGTGTTCCTGCTCAGCGGTGTGCCTTGGTTGAGCAACGGTGCATAATTTAAGACAAAAAAAGGGTCTAAAGTCAGTTATGAATCACGAATATTTGGTCAAATGGCATGGGTGACTAAAACTGAAATTCCAGATTTTAACCACGTTACCAGTGTTGGAAAGAAAGAAAAAAAAAAATCACACTATAGTGCATAAATATACGGCATATATAAGTGACATTGTATATATTTTAGCCATTCTTCTTTTGATAGTTTCTTCATGCAATCTGTGTTATTCACTTTACAGTCACAGGATTTATTAAATGATTATGCCAACTTCCTCACTTACATAGTTGTTGTTTTTTCTCAACTGTGACAAGAAACTGTATAATGTTGTCATTTCACATTTAGAACGTGTAGGATATGCTAATTGCTTATGTACATGTTTTAATAAATATGTTTTGTTTAATAAAAACATTTCAGTCTGTTACAATTATCTTCTGTGCCGGCTCTTGTAGAAACAGAAATTTCCTTATGTACAGAACATAATGGAGCTTTAAATGGAAAAGCAATATAGATTCTTAAGTGTGTTTCAAAATGTAATTATGCCTAATCTCAACTGGAAATGAATGAAAGATCAGCCTAAATCTCACATTTTAGGGTGCAGTTAAAGGAGAGAAAGTGATATCAAAGGTTTTGCAAATAGATCATTTTATAAAAGTATATTTATGTTAAGAGGATGTTGTCAACTAGAGGATATACATTACTGAACTCTTTATTCACCACATTAAGTGCACAAGTACACATGTTTAATATCATTGTTTCTTTACAACAATATAGTAAAAACACTGCAAACCTTTATTTAAACCACATACATTAACATATCCCCACAGCTTTTTGTTCGTCACATCTATACTTTTCCAGTATGATAATAAAACGATGATGCATGTTTGGAGTCCGTCCATGTCGATTTGGGGATGACGTGAAACTTCCCCAGAACAAAAGTACACGCTTTCCCAATGATTTTGCTTTTATTTTACGGGCCCCTTAATTTCCGGTAGTTCTCAGGTGTTGATTGGTGCAGCGGCAGGAGGAGGCGGGACTTCTGGCTGGCACGTTACCCGAATTGGCCAACCGCCAGCGTGCATCATAGTCCAGGCCACAGTCTGCAGCTGCAAAAATGTCCATATTGTGTCTGCATTCCCAACTACAGGTTTTAGTAACTCCATAGCTGCACTCTGAAAGGGAAAACAACCTTTTAGTAGTTGTAAGTATAACTGTCAAATGATGATTACCTCATATCCGTCCCACGGATGTAGTTTGTGGTCGGTTTTTGACGCGTTTACTAATTATAAACAGCTAGTTAGCACGTAAAGCTAAAACTGGTAGTGTATACGTGACTTGTAGCCAGAGCTGTCAGGGTGGCAGATTGGCACACAGACTCGCATATCTGAATTCATATACATCACAGTGACTTAATACTACTGGATTTCATAATGCTGAGCTTGTAAGGATGCTATTTCTGCTAATGTTTGTTAGCGCGCGCTTATTTTAAATGTTTGCCACAGTATTCGATTTTTTTAAAACGTTTTTCTTACCATTCTAGCTATCCATTAGTTCCCATTCATTTATGTACCATTGTGAAATCTATCAGCAGATTGAACATTATTGAAACGTGCTGTGAACATTTACACGCTATTATTATTATTATGTCCTAACGCAGTGCAGAGACTTAAAATCAATCTGCAGTTATTACCCATAAATTATAATGTGACTGTCAGACTTGATATTCTCTGTGATGGATTACAGAAGTCAAGCAAGTTTCAAGAGTCTCTTAATAGATGTTCATGTTGTACAGAAATTAATGGAAACCAATGGATGCTAAAACACACAAATGTGTGCTTATAGGACTTAATGTAACTTTTTATCATCTCTGTGTGTTTCCAGGCTGCAACATAAGTAGAAGAAGCTCTGATGTGACAGATGACTGACTGAGAGGAATGGCAGGAGAAACCATGGTGTCTGATTAGACTGGCTGTGTGTTGGCTGTTCACTTTGTGGAAATTATGTCGCACAGTAACAGAGAGCTAGTAGAGTTCTTTGTAAGCTACAAGCTGTCTCAGAGGAACTACCCATGCTCTCTGCTGAGGTCAGAGGACGCTGGTGCAAGGACTGAGGGAGACAAAGCCAACTCAGTCGCCAGCAACGGTGTGCTGGACAACAGGAGTAATGGGGGCGGCCAGCCGGGGACATTGTCGCACCCACGCGGGAACATAGAGGCTGTGAAGTCAGCTCTCCGGGACTCAGCAGATGAGTTTGAACTGCTTTTCAGGCAAGCGTTTAGTGACCTCTCTTCGCAGCTGGACATCACTATTGACACAGCCTACCACAGCTTTAAGAGCGTAATGGACGAGGTGTTCAAGGACGGATTCAACTGGGGACGTGTGGTGGGCCTGTTTGCCTTTGGTGGCGTGCTGTGTGTGGAATGCGTGCAGAAGGATATGAGCGAGCTGGTGTCCCGCATTGCAGACTGGATGACCATGTATCTGGATGAGCACATCAGTCCGTGGATCCAGAGCCAAGGAGGATGGGTGAGCTTTACTTACAGCACTGTGACCGTGTCGATCATTACTGATAAAGATACACATCAGTATCATCATGAGTTGCACACAGTGATCCTGAGTTGAGGTTTTGGAATTATCTGGACTGAAATATTTGGATTAGTACATCCCTTACTACTATAAACTAAATTATTTCTTGCAGCTTCTAAAAGGTACTGATATTAACCTGTACATTATAGGACTTCAAAAATATGAGATTTTGTTTTTGTTAGCTTTCTTGTTTTGCTCCACTGCAAAACATTTTTGGAATTTTGATTTTCAACAATTATTCTTCTCTTGTGTCTTTTATATCACAATACAATACATTAATTTTTTTAGATTTACAAAAAAAATGTACAACAAACAAAACTACTTTTGCACATACGGTATTTACAAATATATACATAGATATGCAAATATCTTTTATATTACATTACAGGTCATTTAGCAGACGCTCTTATCCAGAGCGACTTACAGTGAACTAAGTACAGGGACAGTCTCCCTGGAGCAGCTCGGGGTTAAGTACCTTGCTCAGGGGCACAATGGTGGCAGCCCTGGTATTGAACTCACAACCTTCTAGTGTTTTGTTTGGAAGGCATACCACTAGACCACTAAGCCATCACCACCCATTTTATACATTTACACTTGTTTTATTAAGTAAGTAAATATATATTTAAAAAGACAAACATGCAGTTTTGTAGGTAACCACTTTAATATTTGAAAAACATTTATTTTAAAGTTGCAGATACATACATTTCTGTGCAGAGGTGCAAAAGTGCCAATATTCTGGGTTACAACTGTAGATATTTGATGGAGTATTCCTTGGATGTGGATAGAAAGAAACCTTGACATTGTCTGATAACAATTGTTCTCTGTCTTTTGTTGTTTGTCTGATTCCATTTTGTATTCCAGGACTGCTTTGCTGAGATCTTCGGGCAAAACAGCGCTGCAGAAGCAAGGAGATCTCAGGAGACTATGAGAAGATGGCTGCTCGTTGGAGTGGCGCTGCTAATGGGAGTGCTGGTCGGTGTGGTCATCATTAAGAAGCGGTGAAGGTGCTGCATCACGGCACCACCCTGTGTAATGCTACGCCAACAAAAATAAAACTAAATAGTTGATGTTTACAAATAGCCCAGTCTGCTTGAGCACTGACACGATGTGTATTGGCTAAAAGCAGTTTGTGGGCGTGTCCATAATATGTAGCTTGGTGAGCTGTCACACTTCTCACCCCGCTTTGTCCTATGTCTTTTATTTTAACACACACAGCAAAGATTTGTAGTTGTTAAAGGGTGTGAATGTCCAGGCTGGAAGTGCTTTGAATTAACCTGATAAGCTAAGAGACAGTGGAACAGATTCAGCTGGTTTGATGAGACTGCTTATTTTACTTTTTATCTCCTTTTGTGCGTTATCCAAGGACCAATTTTTATTACCTACAAACTGACAGACAGAATATAAGTTATACTTCCTTTTCACTGTGTAATGTTCAGCTCCTTTTGTTGGCTGTACTGGAGTTTTAGGCATGCTTCCAAAAAATAAATATATTTATGTTTTACTTGTGTCTTTTATTTTGTTTCTTGTACAGATTTCAACTAATTGATAATTGATTAATCGTTTGAGTCATTTTTCATCAGAAAATGCTGTTTTCAGCCTCTAGATTTTGAGAATCTGGAATGCACATTTTTCAGTATTGTCACTCCCAAAGCACTTTGATATGTTCTTGTTAAAATGTCTTATTTATTACAAATCCTCTGAACCACTGCTCACATCTCAGACTTACTCAGTGATTCAAATTCATAGGATGAGTTTGATTATCATACTTAAAGAATATTGTCTGTTTCAGACACAGCAGCTTTACATATAATAATACAAAACCTTGAGTGTTTATATTCTCCTGAGTGAAACCAAAGATGGTATTCTTGCCGTAACTGGACGTTAAAGTTTATTCTATTCTAATCGGGAGCTGATGCTTTTGAAGATGTAATGTGTTATTAAGATGGTCTAAAAAAACATTTTATGGATCAATTCATATTAACCAGAGATGAAAATAATAATACCATCACACTAACTCCAAAGCATAATTTTACAACGCTTTGATCCTAGTCTGGTCGAAGTGTTGAAATGTGCCAAGCTCATATACAACATGCACCAATATGCTGACGTAAAGTATAGCAAAGAATCTTGATTATAGAAAAATATCCCAATTATTTGTGAGTTACATGAAAGGATTACATTAAATATTTTACATGATGGAATGCATCACATTGTCTTTAACTAGATAAACTCCACACACACACACACGCACACACACGCACACACATAAATGCTTGTTATCTCTAAACTGCATTGTGTAGAGTTTGACATCCTGTGTCAGTTGGTGACAAATTGGAGCTGCAGTTTTGTCTTCTTGCCGGTAGGGGGTGCACGTGCACTACACGTTTAAAAAGCAGTGTACTGTACAGCAAGCTGCGATAGTTCAACTTTCTAACTGTGTAGTGTTGATATGTGTTCTGGTCTTCAGAGATGCAGCTGTGTCCAAAATTACACTCAATCAAAATATGAATTTGCTCAAGGATGGTCATAATCTATTGTATAGAGTCTCCCAGAGTGTAACAGACACAACTCATTGTCAAAGCACTTGCTTCCCTGTTATCATAGCTTCTACTTCAGCTAGGGACATTGCACAGCTCTGCAGGGTAGAACAGGCTGCACGGGGAAAGAGACAAACACTGAAGGAGCAAAAGAGAAAGAGAGAGAATACTACTAACGGATGGCCTTGTGAGTGAAGTTGAGCAGGCCTGTGGTTGCTAATCTATCCCCGTCATTTGTTGCCATTTCCCCAGAGCCGAGCTGGATGCAGCAGCAGATAAACAACAGATAGACAGTTCACTTCATTATTGTTAAAGTATTGTTTTTACTCTAAAAAAATAATTTACTTACTTCCAGAACTACTCAGCTTACAGTCTTCTCTCAGACTAGTGGAAAGAAAGAAAACATTTTTACTACACTTTATCCAATCGCCTCTCTAGATTTCTCCTAAATGTACCAAAAGTTGGTATTAGATAATAACTCATTTGCATATTTAAACAGAATATTTCAGAAAACTATCTTATTGTCTTAATGTAAGCAATCAACTGGGGAAGTTTCATAGTGATGTCTATTAGTGTTTACCTTCTTCATCTGTAGTGTCTTGCAAACTAGATGGATTTTTACAATGCATATCTATAAAGGCCATTTTCTCAAAATTAGTCTTTTTCTCAGACTCTGAGCCAGACATCTTACAAACTGATTTATATAACATTTTATTCCTAAAAACATGGAGAAAATATATACATTTTTATGTCTGTTTGCAGTATTTTTTGGATTATTGGATACAAAGAGTTATCTAAAATGTACTGTATGTAATAAGATAATTCCTCATTTGCATATTTAAAACATAACATTTCAGAAAACTTGTACTAAAAACTGTAACTGTCTAAATGTAAATAATTAACTGGGTAAGTTTCATGGTGCTGTCTAGTTTTTAAACATTTACACTGTACCCCCTTTAGTGTGATTTAGGATAAACTTTGGGTACATGTGGTAAATGGATTCAAATAGAAAACCCCTCGTCTCACCCTGTTACATCACAGGACGTCAAGACATGGTTGACTGCTGATTAAATTAAGCCGCATTTAGAAGAAAATATCATTAAGTGTGTGTGTGTGTGTGTGTGTGTGTGTGTGTGTGTGTGTGTGTGTGTGTGTGTGTGTGTGGCATGCCCAGATGTTCACAGGGTTGTGCATTAATGAAAGTCACATTTCTCCTTGAAGTCTGCAGTGAAGCGTGTCCAAATCGGCGATGAAAACACACTCAGCGATGTGTGTCTCCGCAGATTATGAAACATGACTGGATTCATTTGACCTAAACATGACTCGTTGATTTTGAAACAATGAGGGAATTCTTTTGATTTTTTTTTTCTTTTTATCTTTTATCCTTATAACGTAAAACCAATAAAGATATTTATTTTCAAATGAGTTAATGAACCTGCAGCAGTCCTTTATGTACCTTCAGATAATCCCAATGATTTATTGGAACTCCTTCTGGTGTCGTGCTCACACATAAAGTGTACATGGTGCCCCTCACTGCCTAACTGACAGGGAGTGTGAGTGTGGCGCTACCAGCAGCTGGATGGTGTTGGGGTCTGTGGCCTCAGTGATAACCTATCTGTCATCTCCCAGGACCGAGCGGGCAACCCCAGCCCCACTGCTCAGCATTACACACTGCACATACAAACCACTGCACTGCTGCCCCACAGTTCAAGCGCAATGCCATTAGTAAGGTATCAGAGTTTAGAGGAAATTACAACAAATGAAACGTGTTTCTTTGCATGTAAGGATTTTAAAGGATTTAAAAAACATTTTTTAAAGCAAAACCCTTTCAAAGAACGTCCCCTGCTGTCTAATCTAATCAGTTAGTAAAACATGGTGAACAATTTGTTCAGTATGAAACACTTATCTCGGGTTCATTGAGTGGGATTAACTGGAGATACTCTGTGCTCTATGATCTATACAACTAAAGTATTGCCGACATCTACATAGAAACCGCGTGATAACATGAGACATTATCAATTTCAATTTGAATATTTATCAGTTGTGGAATTTAAGTAAGAATTGTAGTACTGTACTTCAGTTGAGTACTTTATACTTCACTACATTTTTACAAATAATGGTATTGTTATTTTTACTCCACAATATTAGTTTTTTCTTCTTCATACAAAACATATTATTAGCTAGTAGAATATGATACGATATCATATATAATTAATATGTTAGCAAAATATTACACCTATAAAAGGATAAGGCTTAAATGACCATCCTTTTATACTTTCGAAGTTACCGATTTTCAAACGTATTTGACAAAATCTCAAAAATGACAAATTGGAAAAAACTATGAGATTATTTAGACATTTCAAATCTACTCCAACTGTTTAGCAGACCCAGAATACTTTAGTTATTTTTATTCTTCTTCTCTTTCCCTACATTTTTTTATTTGTTGCACAATTTATTACATTTTTATTCTATGAAACAATGTGTCACTAATGTTGCAGCTGGTAAATGTGGGGCTAATATTTACTGCCTAATGTACTGCGGGGAATCCACAATAATACATCATAATGTTTTGGTTGTTTTATATTTTGTTTAAATAATTAGAATCTGCAAAGTAACTTAAACTGTCAGATAAATGTAGTGGAGTACAACATCTGTCTGAGATGTAATGCAGTAGAAGTATAAAGTAACATAAAATGGAAAGGACAATTACTTATAAATTGTACCTCAGTGCAGTACTTGAGTAAATGTAGTTACATTCCACCGGTGTAAGGAACAAATAAAGCTCATGTCAGGAGCTGTGAGGTCATCAAACATATAATAACTGTCAGTACTAAGACATTTCTCTGTAACCTTTGCTTTCAAGCATGAGAGTGACGCATGACAAATCCCCCTTATGAGCTTATGAGTGATGAGTAATAACAAATACAAACAGACAATGTGCATGTGTGTGTGTGTGTGTGTGTGTGTGTGTGTGTGTGTGTGTGTGTGTGTGTGTTTGAACCTGTAGCACCGTTGGTCATCAACTAAATATAAAACCCAGCTAAAAGTATTCAAGCACTTCAGTAGAATGTTTTTCACTTCTGCAGAATGGAGAATTTGCATAAACCCGCTATACACAATTACACTGTCAAAGTGGAGCGCTGCCTGTACAAAGAGACACTTATACACCTGAGTACAATAACCACACACAGGAGTGCGCTTTACTGCAGTCAGGTCACTGAGCTGAACGGACCAAGTGAGAATTCAAATGACATCAAAAACAAAAGCCTTCATAACTCCAGCAGAATACATTTTATTATTTTCTCTGTAGAGTTTGAATATGGAACATGTTCAACACAAAAAGTATGATTTCATATTATGAATAACAGAAGAAGGTGGGCAGTCAAATCTGTGTGTGTATTTACAGCTGAAACAAACCCCTTACCACTGTGTTTACATGTGCAGCAACCTCAGTAGAGTGATTGTATCTGACTTCAAACATAACCTACTTGACCAGATAATATCTACCAATATACAGTGAAAATAAACTTCAGTCATCCATTGTAGAAACACATATGTACAAATTCACACAAAATAGCTGACAAGCGAGCGTGCTGATTCCTAAATACACACAGCTTCTAGGTGCCTGTTCTGTCATTTCACACCATTGTAGGCATCATCCCAGTGTTGAGGTGGTGTGTGTATTGAAATGAGTGTGAGGGATGCAGGGGCGGTGGTGTTTGCATGAGATGTGGTGTGTGGCTGTATGTGAGGAGAGTACCGGGGCCGAGGGAATATGGCCCGCAGTTGTCGTCCAGGGAGGGGGGCTGCGTCCCATCCGAGTATAACTCAAACATGGCGGTCTTCTTGCTCTTCTTGTTCTTGTTGGACACTTTTCTGTTGCGCGTTTGAATGCCCTCCTTCTTCATGGCGAGGGGCCGGTTGATCTGGGAAAAGAACAAAATCAGAATAAAACTCCAAGAAGGAATAGAAATGAACAATGCTTAACATATTCCCTGTTTGCAAGGGCGGATTATGAGACAAAGGCACAGACAGGCAAAGGTCCCCACCACCTCTCCTACATGAGCAAGGAGCAGCAGCAAGACACACACACTTTAGAGCTTTTTAGCTTCTTTTTGTTGTTGTTTGTTTTGTAATTTTGCAGTCGTTTTATGTTTCTTTGTCATAATTGTGTTTCTCTTTGTAGTAGTTCTACGTTTCTTTGTGGTCATTTTGACAGATCAAGATGACAGACTCACATTGTGCAGTTTAAAGTAGAGTCCACAGGCGTTACACACAGGCTCTCCGTTGGCGTTGCGTCTCCACAGTGTTGTTGTGCTTGTGTGACAGTTAGCACACACTGTACCTGCCCGCTTGCTGACAATCTGAAACACAGAAAATAAGCTATCAGATTTTTTAAACTGCTTTGGCAACGATTAAGTAGCCTATATGTTGAATATTTCACAAAGCAAATAGTGTGACTGTTAGTTAGCCATCCAGAAGGTGTGTTAGTGCATCTCAGTTGGTCATACCAGTCTCTTCTTGGGCCGGATTAGTGGTCTGTTTTGACCATTCATCTTGTGGTACAGTCCACAGGCGTTACACAGGTAGTGGCCTGTACCATCCCGGCGCCACAGAGGGGTAGCTGTGGCTCCACAGTTAACACACTCTCTGGCCTCTGTTCAAAAGTACATTTATTACTGCATAATGTAGTATATAAAGGATTTATTACAGAATGCTACATGTACATTCAAGAGATAAATCCTCATTGAAATGAATCAAGCTATATAAATAAATAATAATATATAATAAATAGGAATAGTTAGTATATCTCATTTTTAACTAAATTAATTCATCATTCTACAAAACTAATGTCGTCACATTTAGTCCATGTATGAGCTTTTCTGGAGTTTTCAATCATATCACATGATTTTTTGTCCATGTTGGCTTAAAAGTTGAAATGAGAAAATAAATTCTCGACCTGGTAATTGACAACTGGAAACCTGTATTTGTGGGGGAAAGTAATGTGATGTGATCAAATGTTCCAGAACAGCCACAAAATGTTTTTTACATAAAGACACAGGAAGAGCACTCTTCAAAAGAAAACAAAAAGAACTTTGTGTATTCTCACCTGGAGTGGATATCCTCAGCTTACTGCGGAGTTTCGGAGAGTACGAGGGGCTGATCCACGCTCCGGGGCTGGAGTAAAGGGCAGCAGAGTTGTACTCTTGTGGACCCGTCATGTACGAGCTGTAGGGGCTCAGCATGTGTGGGTGGGACGAGGGAGTGTAAACACTCCCAGCAGCAGGAGTCAGATTCAGAAAACTACTGCTGACCCCTAACCCTCCTAGCGGGCTCAGGCGCTCGGCCTTCAGGGCCTCCTGAAGCCGGGGGCTCTCCCTGCCCTCTCTGTTTGGAGACAAGTATCCATCCCTGGAGGTGTTGAAGGAGGAGGTGATGCAGGGGGTGTAGAGTGAGGTTGGGGTGTGTGAGTGTAGCGGGATCTTAGGGAGGGAGTTGCTGCTCCAGGTGGAGCACGGGGGGTTGTAGGGTGAGCTCAGGGAGTGGCTACTGCCCGGCCCGTCCAGCAGCTGGAGGTTGCTGAGGAGGCTCGGTGAGCTGAACACCTGTCGGACTTTTGAACAAAATAGATTAGTCAGATTATGATTTGCAAAGGTTGGATGAGATTTGATGGGCGACAGTGGGTGGGAGCACTGACCCGAGCTGTGTCTGTAGGTGGGCGGCGCTCGGCTGTGGCTCGGGGTGGAGAAGAAAGAGGGCAGGCTGCTGTAGTCTGTGTCCTGGCTGGAGAAGAAGACCTCTCCCTCGTCTCCTGGAGGCAGGAGGCCGGGCTCAGAGGAGAAAGCAGCCAGAGGATCTGAGCTGAGCAGAGCCGGAGACACCCAGTGGGACTGCTCTGTCGAATCCTCCATGCTGGCAGATAAAACCTCAACCTATGGCACTAACCAGAGCAGGGATGGGACATTTATTATTATAATTGTTTTTAATATGTCTATTGAATTTCCACATAACACATCATATCTTTGAAGATCTTCAATTTTATGTTTAGCTTCAAATAAACACACCATCTTCTTATTCGTATTGTTAGGCTTACAGTCTACTGGGAAGCAAGGGGTTGTGAGATTTCTGCAAAATGCATCCTTTTAGGATTATTTAAAAAACAATGGAAAGATCAAATCAGATTAAAATGTTGTGGAAATGCAAGCCACTATTAACTGTGTCTGATTTACTGCCACTTTGATTGAAGCAGATACATTATCTTCACTTCATAACAACCAAATCAACTTGAATTTATCAGGGACGCAATCTCTTGACAGCAGGCTTCTTCAAACTTCCTTTTCTAGGATCCTCATTTGACTGTGGCTGAAACTAAAAACTAAAAATAACCGGATCTATAAAAGTAGTGATGCAGCCAGTGACCAAACGGTTACTCAGTGGCCTTTCTACAATAGGTGTGCCAGTTAGAAGAATGCAAAAGATATTCCCTCGGTGACGCCCTCAGTACAGGGTGGACAAACAGCAACTCAACTAAAAAAAGAGTTGTTTTCTAAGTGAAAGTATTGGCAGCACCCCGTGTCACACCTTCTTTAGATTACGTGACATTTTCACACCAGTCTTTTCATGTTCTTATTAAGTAATTGCTCAATAACTCATAACTAGAATAAAGTTATGATACAATTTACAGTCCTTGAGATGAAAAGCCAATTTGCTGAGCTTAAAAAATATGAAAAATGACTGCTTAACTGAAGAAATAATGAAAGCGCAGAATGTGAAAGAGATATTATGAGAATGGCAATAACAGACCAAGGCCGCTCTTGCTCCATATGTTTAGAGGAAAGAGAAGAGGAAAGAGAAGAGGCTGATAGGTCTGATAAAGTCTGAGAAAATCTGATAGACAGCATTATTATAATGCTAAATATATCCAGCTTCACTGATACAACGTGAGCAAATAGTCTCATCAGATTCATAGAAATCAGTTAGACTAGTAATGTGACATTTGTAAAGACACAGCAGGGTGAGAAAGCATGTTGTGGAGAGCCGATCAAATGAGATTCGAATGAGCACCAATAATCACATTTAGATTTAATCATTTTAAACTAAAACAGCTTTTTGGATATGAAGACAAAGACGATATAAAAGAAATTCCTGAAATGAACAAACCAACACTAGTTTGATTAATATTCCTTTAAGTGCACAATAATATAAAATGCAAAAGAAGTTATCAAAACAACCCAACACTAGTTTGATTGACATTCCCTGCGTTGCACACACATGAAAAACATGATTTAGGAAAATAAATAAAAACAAAGATATCATTTATTTCTAAACGAACGCTTCGAATAAGCTTCACACAAGAACATGTATTTAACTTGAGGTTTAATTATCCCAATTGAAAGATTAACGAGTAGGCCTTTAGTACAGTTATTGATATTAATACATATAACATAAACAGGTTGAGATATTTTATTGTTTTAATTTATTTTAACTCCATGTCACCTCAAAGCATGACGATCATGATGATTATTGAGCTTAATAAATTGTATCACTAAGTTACACAGACCCACGATAATATATTGAAGAAATCCATAAAAATTATAATAAGAAATTATACAAATCTTGTGACTCCCAAAACAAAGTCCTCATCTCTCATATCTCTACAAGTCACCGTCAACAAATGGCCTGAGGTGAAACCAGAAAGGGAAAGTTTCAAAAGCATAAATAAGATTCTTTACTAAATCAACTGGATTCAATTCTGGTGTCTCCTGAGGACAAACTATTTGTCAATGTGAGGGGTCACCTACCTGAGTGTATGTCTCAGATGAGTGCGCCGAGCAGTCGGACTCAGGGGTTGAATGTACGGAGACAGGTGGAAGGCGGCACGGCTTCTCTGGCTGCTTCACTAACAGGCTGATGGCTACAAGAAGAACTTCTCCAACCACCAGTGAAGTTTAGGGCTAAGAGACAGTCCGTGGGAGGGGTTGGGGACAACTTTTTGAAAGACACTCCTCTTTGGTCCAGACAGAGTGAAACAAAAAGAGGGTAAAATGAAACATGAATTGTGTAATTTACTTCACAAATATTGTCTTAATAAAGGCTTTTTGCTTCTTAAGCAAGTGCAAAAGGTGTCACCTTCAAATCCTCCCTCTATTCTCTCAACCAAATGTTATTTACTTGTATTTATTCTAATGTATAATTGTTTCCTTATTTTATTTATTCTAATTATTTATATATATATATATATATATATATATATATATATATATATATATATATATATATATATATATATATATATGTGTGTGTGTTGGTGTCATAGGATGGGGTGGGATGCATATACAATAGTCATTATAATGTTTTTTGAGACTATTGAGAGTTTCTGTTTGGGATTTTAAATAAAACAAATAGTATTATAGTATTAGTAATTAGTAATCAGTAATAGGAGTACAAAAGTATTAAAGACAAATCTATGTTTCTCTGCTCTTCCTTTATGGCTGTGTGTGCTGGTAGTGTAATACTGATAACGTGTTTGTATCTCTAATGATTTCCAGAGAGAACGTATAAAAAGCATCTCAGCACCAAACTATGGTCATTATCAAACAGTTAGGTGTAGCCGATAGATAGAAAACGCAGACTGAGTTCACTTTATGCAGGATTATTTGTAATATTTAATACATAGTACACACATCAATGTAATACAAAGGACGTATCTTCCAGGCAGAGCAGTGAACATGCAGGATGGCTGCTTTTTGTCTGTTGATGAAATGTGCATATGGCCCCTGATAAGAGCGAGCCCACATGGAAAAGAGTCACACTGACATTTCAACAAAACCCATATAAAATGCAAAGACTCAATTTCTTTGTGGTCCAGCAAAGTTTAGAGTGGAACACAGTAATGCAAATCGGGAGAGGAGCTGCAATCATGGGGGAGAGATATGGTCTGGACACGGCCTGGCTGCACACAAGCCTGACACTGTGACAGTCATTTAATAGTCAAAGCAGTTTCCCAACTTTCCTCTCTCTTTGTTCATTTACAGTTCTCAGGAAATCAGGGGAGAAAACAGTTGGGAAGAATTGTTTTATCCGCAGCAGCTGAATTGTAATTATGTCCTCGTGAGGTAGTGAGGGGCAGAAAGACAGTTAGGTCCGATGTAAATCAATACCTATATCATGACTGTGACACAAAATTCTAACTAAGCCACATATTTCCCTAAACAGTTCACTCTTTTGACAGCTCCATGGAATGCAAGAGACAAAGTGCAGAATACAGTAAAGGTCAGCGAGGTCACAGGTTCCAAAAGGCCCACTGAACTTTGGAGCAGAGGGGTATCAGGAAACACAGAGCCGTACCTGCAGGGCATCTGAAGGATGTAGAAACCTGTGACATGTGTAAAACCACATTTTATGTGGTAAATGGTGGGGAGTTAGTCTGCCAGCTTAGTGCTCAATGACTACATCAACTAATGTTTCTAAATGCAGGCTCTTTTATGTCAAATCCCTATATGCTCTAATATAATCATGTCATTTTTTCACTCGTGTTCTTCACCCCCTTTCTGAGCAATGTAATAAATGTATTCCCACTGAGGAAGACAAAGGTCGTCGAAAGTTCAAATCTAATAGGGTGAGTAATCGTTGTATTAACTCTGATGTATTTACTGCATAGTTGTGAGGAGGCTGCTAGTGGAACTGTCTTTTTTATAACTTTATAAAGAAACAGGATAGACAGCCTGTTGAAAACAGTCATACATGGCAGGACAGAGATGGAAGTTAAACTGTTTGACACTCAACATCGCCCTGGGGCCTGACACCAGTTATGTTTCATGCTGGTTCGTGGATATGAGCTTGTTGATGGCACTGGAACCTGGAACCTGTGCAGTATGTAGCCTCCCAGTGCATGATGGGTAGGCTCCAACTGAACAGGATAAGTAAAAGAAAAATACGGAAAGATGGTTGATGATGCTTATGTATTGTGTTAACTACTTGTGTTTATCCATTTCTTCTCTTGTTTTTATGCATTTGTGTCTCTGGGGACACACGTTTGTGTGTGTGAATGAGAGTGATATTTTGAGAGAAAGAATGCAGTGCGCACACAGACAGCTGGGCAGGGATGTGGCTGCTGCCGCTGTGTGAGCGGGCTGCTCTGCTCTGATAAGAGGTTATCAAGATGAATGGAGGAGGCCAGGAATTTCAGGCAAGCCGCTCACTGTCATACGGTAGCACAGTCGTACACACAGACCTACAGGATATTGCAGCATTTTCGTGGTTGTGCCATTTTACTCAGTGATCCAACACATGCAAAGACAGACACTCACACACATGCCTGTTCTGTTGACGGTATCTCGACAGAAGCAGTTTGAGCTGACACCGGAACGACTTGTTGGACAGTTGGGAGGCTGGTTGATGGGTGGTGTTGTCTGTCAGCAGTGGACTTTGGGGACAGCTTCTTTAATTCCTAAGAAACAGACTTCTGTGTAGGCGGTGGTCTTATCTCTGCCACGCAGGGCTGCAGCCACATACCCAGGAGAGCTCTCTCTCTCTCTCTCACACACACACACACACACACACACACACACACACACACACACACACACACACACACACACACACACACACACACACACACACACACACACACTGCCCTCTCCCTCGTTCTTTAGTTTTACCCCCATTCCCTCATCAGTTTCTTACATTTTTAGTCAACAAAGAATAACTAGAATCCATGTGGTTTCCTTCACGTGATGTTTTGTGTGATATGAGTTTGTGTCTCCTGCCGTGACTAATAAAGTTTGGTGCTTCAGTGGCAAAAGGTTTGCAGTCTAGTGCCACTCACTCTCAAGATATCAGAACTTTTTATATAGCTGATTTTGTGTTATCTCAGCATCTCTGACAGTCTCTACAGGACACACAATATACAGAAGCATGTAAGCATTACCTCGATGTATGTAACTGCATTTGCTTTTCTCTCTTTTTTCACTTTCATATTCATTTTTTTCCTTGTGCGATGCGAGAGTCTAAGGACAGAGGGTGTCGTGTGCTGTACAGTCTGTAAAGCACACTGAGACAAATGTGGAATTTGTGATATTGGGCTATATAAATACATTTGATTTGTTTTTTGCATTTTTCTTTTTTTCAGTGCAGCTACCTTTTCTTTTCTTTCTTTTTTCTTGAACTCTTGTTGTATTCTTTGTATTTTGTTTATGTTTCACCAACCTAGAATCATGACTTTGTGTACCCAAAAAATACCTATACAAATCTAATGTATTATTATTACATGTTATGTATAATGTATTATATTTATTTATGTCCATGTCTGGGATTGTCAATTGTAATCTTACTATACTTTATGGCATTACTCTAAACTCTTAACATCCTGTTCCCTTCGATTTACCCTTAATTAGCCTTAAGGTTGTTAGAATAATCAAATTCCACTTTATCTGACAGCATCATGTACTGCACACTGTATTACTGTATTAGCTTGTTTCAACTCTTCATTTGAGCTTTATGATGTTTACACGGAGTGAAACATTCAAACCTAACTACATGTGTTTTTTATGTCCACATTATTACATCAAATGGAAATATTATAGATGACACATGCATCATTTCATACACATTTCTCCAATATTCATATTTGTCATATTTGAAAACTTTGGGATCTAATTTAAAATACAGTTCAGAAAATGTTAGCAATGTTTGGCTGCACAGGATGGTGATATATTTTATTGTGATCTTTTTGTAGCGTTACTCTAAAGATTTAAAGGTTCAATGTGTAAGATATGCTAGAATTTTAACATTAAAACAATGAACTAACATTATCAACAGAATGTGAAGAGGTAACAGTGTTGACGTTGTGTCAAAGACATCTGTGTGTTGTGTTGCAGATATCTACTGAAGTTAGCATGCTAACTGACTAGCTGCGCTCCGTCCAGTCTGTAATACCACTTGTTCCACTAGAGGTGATAGGCGTAGCTTCAGTTCGCAGTTAGCTGGAGTTCAGCCACAGCACCGGGGAACTACAAACCCCCTGTTGCTGCCATTACACAGGTCCAGCAGCTCGCTGTGACTGAGGCACTGGGGTTTGTTCTGGTTGAGCTCAAGTGCTCTCCCCCCGGATAAAACTCCGGATTGTAAACTGCACTTATTGTAAATCGCTTTGGACAAAAGCGTCAGCTAAATGAAGTGTAATGTAATGTGAGAAAAAGAGCATTTGAATGTATGGGGTTCCCTTCTTTTCATGGAGGTTTTTATGTGCATTTACTTTAAATACTGAGCATTTTCTAAACATTAAATTAAATAGTTTCACATTCAATTGAAAAAAGATGAAAAGCATTGAATCACTAGACATAGGCCTATTGTAGATAACACCACCTCCACGACTCCAACAGAAAGGAAATCCTGTATAAAGGTGAATCACCTGAGGCCTGTACTGCCCCCTAGTGGTGCACAAGGAAATCATCCAATATAATTGACAGTAGATTACCCATTTAAAAACATTTATTTATTCAAAATGACTATTTGATAGTGAAGTTGAAGAAATAGAACAGAGGATCTGTCTGTCTGTCTGTCTGTCTGTCTGTCTATCTAATTTTAAGTGTTATGTATTTGTTTCCGGCATATTTAAACTTTCTTTCTGAAGTCAGGACAAAGGTCAGCTATGTGCCAACTAGACAAAGTTGCTGTCATGTAATGCGTTCAAAGACTGTTTTTAATATTGTAATTTCAATCAGAGAGAACATGAACAACAATGCAAAGTGATATCTGTTGGACACTTTTTTCTTCTTCTTAAATAAAGCAATAGCCACTAAAATGCTACTTTGGACACATTAACTTTTATTTGAAAGATATTGAGGACACCAAACAGGTTTTAGAACCTACATTCTACAGAAATTACATATTGTGAGTTTTTATAACAAAAACATGACATATGTCGCCAAAAAACAAATAAAAGAATTAAAAAACACAAAACACAAAACACAAAACCAAAATCACACTGAAATAGACCAAAATACAAAATTAAACTGATGCATCCTAATAACACAAACACAGAAATCAGCATGACGAACAACCTAAATAATTAACAAAGCATTAAAGATATGATAACACAAAAGAAGAAAATAAAGAGCTTAAATAAAGACAACTTGTGAGTCTGAAATCTGGACTTCAGTATTTCTGACATCCTGGCTACAGGCCCTGCTTCAAGTTAAAACACTTTCAATGATACTGAGACACACCTCTAAATACATAAGACAGAATTCCGAGGAGCACTTGAAGGCAGCAGCTCCGGTGGAAACAAACCTCAACACACGTGAACATGAACGACAGAAAAAGTCCGGTTACACTGAAAATAATCCTCATAGGAAGCTCTGGGTAACGTCGACTAAATACATTAAAATATTTATAATTTCCCTTGTTGAAACGTTTTGATTTAATGCTCTACCGACACTTTTTCATTAACTCACGTATTTACTGCAGACTGAGGGGTAAATCCTAATGGATGTTCCCAAAGTTATTATTTAAGTGCAGTGAGGTGACAATGTAAATTGCAAATGTCTCTGGAGGGAAAGAGAGATTTGAGTGTGTTGTGTTGTACCTTTAATGTGTGTGTGTTTACACAGGGTGGGAAAGTCCTCCTTCATGAACAGATATGTGAATCAGCGCTTCACCAACATGTACCGGGCCACCATAGGGACCGACTTCCTCTCCAGAACAGTCACCTTAGAGGGGGACACAGTCACCCTGCAGGTCAGCTCCTCTGTCCAAACATCCAGCCACACTTCAACTGCTATTTTATTTATATTTTCAGATGTGTATTTTTATCATTAAACACAATGACTCAGTGTAGAGGGGATAGTATACACATAGAACAATAACAAGCCACATTTATTATTACTATTAATAATAATAATAATAATAATAATAATAATAATAAAATAATACATTTTATTTATAGAGTACTTTACGCTTTACATGTACAGGTTTAAATGATCATATAAAACAACACACTACCTGTTTTGTATTGTTTCCTCTTTTCTTCTTCTTTTTGAAGAGACTAAACAACACATTTTCCATAATAATCTAAAGGCCCTGTCACACATCTCCGTATGGCAGAAAATTCAAGAGTCCAAATACGTCCAACTTTTCATCGGATCGTTAAAAGTGAACATTTACAGATACACATGTCTAACTTGTTGATAGCAAATGCATAAGATATACAAAAATATGGGCAACACGCTGGTGTACGTAGATATAAGGTAAGGTATAAGTAGTGTTCGTTAAGAGCTCACTGTGTTACGCTGGGGTGCGTTGTTGAACGCTGATGTTTTGTTCAAAATGACCGGACGTACCCGACGTGTGCTTCATAAGATATGCAGACGTTACGTTAGACATAAGTGAATACGGAATACGTACTTGAATACTTACCTACGTGAATACCTACGTGAATACCTACGTGAATACGTTAGAGGTACGTTAGATAAAGGCTACGTTTATTTATTTTTTCTGCATGCAGTGATTGGCAGGGGTAATATTTATGAATACTTTTGAAGGAAACCTCCTTAACCTTATTCTTGATAAGGTATTTATGAGGAATCATCCAGACCACCTTATAAATATAAATCGTCACACAGCTAAACATCCACGCAGAAACACTAATACATGTTGATATAATATGAGAATGTAAATGTTCTCCGCTCAGATCTGGGACACGGCGGGCACAGAGAGGTTCCAGTCTCTGGGTACAGCTTTGTACAGAGGAGCCCATTGCTGCATGCTGGTGTTTGACGTCACATCCACAGCTAGTTTCTCGGCCCTGGAGGAGTGGAGGAAGGAGTTTCTGATCCAGGGCGAGCCTCAGGACCCAGCCGACTTCCCCTTCATTGTACTGGGCAACAAGACTGACCTGAGCAACCGCGAGGTGGGTTAAGGAGGATCAAGTATCAAAGAGATGTTTAAGAGTGAACCATTGTTACTAGAGCTTAACTGCTGTCTTTTGAAAGCGAATATGAGTAACAGGATTTGGAAGCACTTACTCCTTATGCATAAATGAATTTGTCTAATTAATCTAATTAATCAAAAATAATGATTATGTCTGCGACATACTTTTCAAAATAATGAGAACCTTCTGAATATTTTAATTATGATTTCGGGAAAGCTTCTTATTATGACTTACAGGACCTTTCTACAGGAAAGAGTTCAGCCAAAGTGTCCTTTACTTATTTATGAACGCTCCATTACAAATGAAGTACAAAGCAAACGATTCACTGTGAGCTGTTCGGTACCATCAGTACAATATTTGGCTTTTAGAATGTATTTGAATACGTACATGGTGGAAGTAATTGCCCTCCAGTGCTGGAGCTCACGGCTTCTCACCAAACGTTTGTACAGCAAACATCGTTTACAGCTTTATTAGAGCTGCAACG
Source organism: Cottoperca gobio (assembly GCF_900634415.1). Lineage (NCBI taxonomy): Eukaryota > Metazoa > Chordata > Actinopteri > Perciformes > Bovichtidae > Cottoperca > Cottoperca gobio. Next base: position 6,763,969 of record NC_041359.1, on the reverse strand, counting down.
ATCTGTCGATCGACAGAAACATATTCGCCAACTGTTTGATAATCGGTTAATCGTTAAATATCTCTTCATGCAAAAACTTTTAGAAACTGGGATGGACATTTTACAGATGATTGAATAATATGGAAAATAATCAGATTAATCAGTAATGAAAATCGTTAGTTGCCCCCCTATCTGTATTATAGAACCAAACTTGTGACTATATTTTGTGTGCCCTCTGCTGTCATGGCAGCACTGTTTGATTTTACTACGACTCTTTCCTTGCAGGTGTCTGGGAAGAAAGCTCTGCAGTGGTGCGAGGACATCAGAGCAGAATACTTTGAAGGAAGCGCCAAAGCGGATCTAGATGTGGAGAAGCCGTTCTTGAGAGCGGCTCAGAGCGGCTTACAGCAGGTGATCGTCACTTTTGAAAAATCTTTGTAGTGAGAAGAAGAAAAAGGCAAATTCTCTCTATGTTTAACATGTTTATTTTTTGATGATAAAAGATACATTACTCCCTACAGTACAAAAAACACACATTGGAAAATACAGGACATTTCCAGATAACCTGCAAACAGCCGAGAGAAACTCGCAACGCCTGTGAGTGCTGAGGGCAGCGCTCGTCCCAGTGTGGGAGGGAAAGTTCAGAGAGACCTCGGCACTGCTGATGATGACCTATCTAACGAGGGTGCAAAAATAGTGACCCAGCAAAGGTACTGTGGAAGGAAAGGACACAATAGTATACCACATGGAGAGAGGAACAAACTCATTAAATGTTTTTCTTTTTTTTTTTGAGAACCTTCAGCTTATGGTCTAACTTAAGGCATCTCTACTAAAATACACTGCTTTTGCATGCATGTCTAGTTTTGTTTAACAGACACACTGACACACACAAAAATTATGAATGCATATGAAGAGAAAGTTCATTTCTTGAAAGAAAAATCGGGAGAAACCACAAATGGAGACCAAGGCGCCAGCCGGAGAAAAGGCGGCAAGCGAAAACCTTGGCTCAGATCTTCCTGGCCGTTACCATAACAACTGAATCCGCCCTTACAAAGTAGATATACACTCGTGTAACCTCCTCCCTGTACAAATCCTTGTCATGAACTTAGCAGTGATTCAGACTCCTACAGTGAATCAGCTTGACAGAAGCAAATTAGAACCATCAGGGAGACACATATATATATATGTGTATATATATATATATGTGTGTATATATATATATATATATATATATATATATATATATATATATATATATATATATATATATATATGTATATTTGTTTCTTTTATAAGTAAAGACACAAAAGGCAATCAAGAGATGACCGACATGTAAAAACAGTTTGTTACAGGTAATTATATAAAAGGCCAAGATGTTTTTTTTGTTTGTTTTATTCTTGCTCTATGAACGAACTAATTTACAAGTGAGTACACTCCGGCTATGTAAGCTTTCTTCCCAAGACATCCCCATTCAAAGACACACGGGTTAACACATCACAGTTAGCTTGCACACCATCTGTAGCCTGAAATACAGAGCCGTGGAAGGAAAAAGAAATAATTAAAATTTATTAATTGGATTCACATACATTAATAGGATAGGGAAAATATGTCTACTAATATAATTTGCCATTCTAAAAATTAAAGAGGTGAGACGCCACATTCATGAGCATAAAAAGCGTAGGACAACTGATCGGGGTATTGGGGGGGGGGGGGGGCATGAAAAGATCTGATGTTATTTTCTTCATACCCCATGAAATTCCATGTTTGGCAAACAAAGCAACACAAGCATTGAGTAGTAAACAAAGTAAAAACTCTCCTCTCCCTGGGTCCACTTCAAAGTTCCCTTCAGTCCTATAACCTCTGTGGGTTCTACTTGGAACAAATACAAAAGTCTTTCTCTCTTTCATTTTCCATCTGTTAACAAGAACATACAACCGACTGAATGAAGATTCTTTTTTAAAAATATAGTGGCAACCTCAACACAGCCACCGATCTTCCCACGAACACAAACTATGGGGATGAACAACAGTTAAAAAAAGTGATGTTTTTTAAAAATGCACACAACATACACACAGGGGGGAAACAAAAAAGAAAGCTTAAAAAATACAAAAATAAACTACACAAAAGATCTTTGCTTGCTAATTTTTTGGGAAGATTTTGCAAGATTTTTTGTGTGTGTGTGTGCTGCAAGTCTCAGTCCTAGCAATGTCTGTCGTTCATTCTCCACAAATCTCTTCGTCATTCTTTTTTTGTCCACTTTGAAGTGTCAGCCACCAGTCCTCATCTTGGGGTAAAAAGCGCACAGTGATGACATTACCAGGAGACTGGAGTCCAGTATGATGAATACAGACTTGGTTCTCGATGAAGCAAATGTGTTTTAGCAAAAAAAGAAAGGAAAAAAAAATGATGTCCTCTGTCGCTGAGGACAAGTGCTTTATTTGTATCCATACCGATTTTTCCTCTCATCATCTAGACTAATGCCTCCACAGCCTTTTTCCAACACTGTACATCATTTTGTGTAGTCTCTCTCTACATCCCCCCAGGATTCACAAAACAAAGACAAAAAAAAAAAAGGTAACATTGCGCTCAGGCTGGCTCCCAGTTTGTGAAAGATGTAAATGCTTCTCTATACTGCTCAACTACTGAAACAAGCCAAAAATAGATGTTAAACGATGGAAGGGGATGTGACAGAAAAAGATAATGTGCTTCTAAGTTTGTGTTGCTCTAAAAATAGCACAACCAACAGAACGAGGAGGGTTTTTTATCTACAGAAACATCTCTCAGATTGACTTTCATCTGGACTTCATACGGTTGTTCCGCCTCCATTGCTGTCTTGATCTGAGACTTGAGGGTGCAGGATGAGATTAGGGTGGAGGTGGAGGAGGGTTGAAGGTCAGTCTTCTTGATGAAAGGACAGCAGGTGGAAAAAGGACAAACGACTGGGAGGGGACTCTGGGCAACCTCACTGGTCTGTCCTTGCTTTCTTTGGACCAGTAGCCTTACTGCAAGAGCACACATAAAACCAGAATGAGTATTACATGTTTTATTCTTCAGCGCTATGTCAATGACTCGCCTGTGTGCACAGGACGAAACATGAATACTGTACTTACGTATCAGGAGAGGTGCCTGGTCTTTTAGCGGCCGGTTTTGCAGAGGCGGCGTCTTTGCCGGATTCTACAAAAGCAGATTAATGGTTTAAAATATATCTCGTTATCCAATAGTTAATTACTCGCTTACTAATATTTGAGCATTAGTCTGTGAATCCGTGTGCTCACCTTGCAGCCATCGAACTTGGGTGGCAGGGCCGTAGCCCTTCTCATTGCGCGCAGCGATGCGGAAGATGATGGCTGGCTTGGTGGTGTAGTCGATGTGGGCGTTGGAGAGGCTGGACGACTGCACCAAGCAGGAGGGGTTGGGTCCACAGTACACACGCATGAAGGCTAGTTGCGCCGGGGTGGAGGCCTTGGCTTCGGCTGTCTGGTTGCTCTGGATGGCCAGGTACACAGAGTACTCGATGATCTTCCCCGACGTCACCGAGGGTGGCTCCCAGGTCAGGTGGGCACCATCTGGGCTCTGCAGAGGGACAGTGAAAGATTACTACACAGTGCCTGGAAGCACGGCTCATGTGAACAGCTCGTGTTATTGTTATGTTTCACACCCCCCCTATGTGAAATCCACAACAAAATAAGAAAACCACAAGGCAAAGGGCTTCACTGGTGCCTTTACCTTGCTGATTTTGATGGCGCAAGGTGCCCCTGGGAATCCTGGTAGGCAAGTCTTGAAAGCTGATATCTCGGAGAAAGATCCACGACCACAAGCGTTGATTCCAGCAACACGAAACTTGTAAGCTGTTCCAGGCTGCAGCTCCATTTTCTTCATCTGGCCGTAGTCTGGCATGTTGCCAGAGTCATCCTGCCAAACAAAACACAGATTAGAGATGCACCGAGCACATGAACATACAGTCATCTAGGCATGAAAGGAGCCTTCTGAGACACTTACATCTCCCTGAGAATCATCTCCTGGCATATAGAAGTGGGTGACAACCATATTTGTCACTTTAACAATTCCAACATCAAACCACTGGTTGTCTTTTTTTACAACAGCCTTCACTGGGGTTGGCTGTGGGGCTTGCTTCTGTATGAAAACAAAATGATACACTGTTACATTCATACATACTCCTCTCTTTGACCCTAACTGAGCCAACAGATGTTGTACAATAACTCACCCCTCCCTCAATCCCATTGGCCACATCTGCTAGAGCGGCTGCTGCTTGTAGCTTAGCTGGACTTGCTACCGACACAGAGGGAGCAAATGTGCTCGATGGAGCGAGTGCTGTGGAGTGAAAAGAAACAATATACAAAAGGTCAATCTACTGTAAAAAAACACATCCAAAGTAACTATCTTTAGAAAAAAAGTCTTACTCTCAGCAGTAGTGCGCGGCAGCAGTGACGCCACAGCACTTGTGACTGCGGCAGCTATCTCATTGTGTCCGTTGCTCTCGACGGAGGGATCGTTGAGGCTGTCAGCAGGAGCAAGACCTTCAGTGGGCAAGCTGGTGTCCACGGTGGCCTGCTGTGCAGCAGCCTGAGCCTCCGCCATCTGCAGCTGCTGCTGCTGTTGGACCAGCACTGCGAGCTCCTGCTGGGTCAACATGATGGGGATGGTGGTGGGTTGCTGGCTTTCTCCGGTGGAATCACCTTCATTTGTAAACAGAGAAAGAATATTTAAGAATTCATACACACTACAACCATGGCAGCATTATGAGAAACTAAAATGATTGTGGATGTTGCAGTAGATGCAGAGCTAAAGCCAGATTCCGCTACTGGTGATTGTACGAGTACAAAAATAAATGAATCTTTCCATTCCTTTTCCCTACCTGACTACAGACAGACCTTGATCTATGACTCTAATGTTCACAATTAAAGCAAAACCAAGCGCAGAGAAATCTGACTATGAAACACTGGTTGAACTCACTCATTACTGCTTGCTGGGCTGCCTGGAGGACTGCCTGGATGGCGAGGGCCTGGGCTTCTTCAGTTGCTGCAGCCTGAGCAGCGGCCTCTGCAGCTGCAGTCACTGCCAGCTCCTCGTCCGACAGCCCCGTCACCATGAGTGTGGTACCCTGACCCTCAGACATCAACTCTGAGGGCAGATTCAAGGCTGTAGCTGTGGCTGCTTCTCCCTGAGAGAACATATTATAGGTCATATGCACTGTAATACATCTTTGATTGAATGGACTTTAAGACAACACTGGCTTTGTGTGACATTACACCGTATTTACCTCCGCTTGTGTCTCCATAGCGGTGGCTCCCTCTACTGCAGGTGTAGCTTCTGCTGATGCCGTCTCATCAGTTTGCATGGGTTCATCTGTAGAGCTGGCAGCAGTACTCACACCCTCTGTGATTGATGAGATCGACTGGAGAGGAAAACAGACAGATTGGTCGCAATGGGAAAAAAAACATTTAGGTCCAAGTTGAGGTCTTTAAATGTTTTGTCAGTTCAAAACCCAATAGATATTCGGTTGATATGATATGAAACAGAAAAGTAGGCAATCTTCATATTTGAAATTGATCAGTCGACTAATCGTTGCAGCTCACATAATGCCGTCCGTCGTGCAACCTTAAGACAGACATGAGCTGAGATTACCACGACTCAGCAGTAGTGATTAGATCTTTTGTTCGGGGTTCCCACAAATTCTTAAAGATCAAAGTTAAAAAGGACTCTTCAAGGCCCAATTCCCTCACATTCAAGGACCCAACATGGCATAGTTTGAGACATTGATCAAGTTTAATTACTGTTACAACACTGAGAATGTAATGAGTAGGGTTTACAGAAGTTCTCAAACAACAATTACAAACTATGAACATGAAACAATGAAGCAACTGCAGGACACACACATGCAAACAGCAGAACGTTTTTTTAATTAAACTTTCAGTGTTCTTGCACAAAAGACATGAATTCAGGCATATTTGACGCTGGTCTTTTATGTCTATTTTCAAAAACTTGATTCCCCCCCCCGTAAATTCACAAACTTTCAAAGAGCCATGGGAACCACGTTTCTTTTTAATTCTGCCGGTAAATGAGTGCATTACTTACAGGTACAGAGGGTCCGGGTGCGGGTGTAGACTGAGTGACGGTAGTGATGGCCCTGCCCTGGATGGTGGTAACAGTGCTAGTTGTTGCAGTGGTGGAGGCCACTTCTGTGCTGCTGGTACCTTCTGCTCCCTCCTCTGTCTGCTGGTCTGCTTATAAATACAAAAATATAATTTAAGTTTAACTTCATACCAATAAATTATTTTCACATAAATTCAATGACAGTATATGTGGGTATACGTGCCTTCGCCTGTCTCCATGTTGCAGGTGGCAGTTGTGGCTGTGTTGGTGGTCCCAGTTTCGTGTGTTTCACAGGGCGGGTTGGAGCAAACCCTATGGACCTGTCCTGCCTCTGTGCTGGTCTGGTCGTCTCCCATGCTGGAGGTGGCTGTGGACGGGGTGTTGGTGGTCCCCGTCTCGTGCGTTTCGCAGGGCGGGTTGGAGCACACTCTCTGCGTGGAGCTCGTCTGGCCTGTGCTCATGTTGGATGACGACTGGGTGGCTGTGTTGGTGGTGCCTGTCACGTGGGTCTCGCAGGGAGGGTTGGAGCACACCTTCTGGACTCCTCCCATGTTAGCCGACGCTGTGGTGGCTGTGTTAGTTGTCCCGGTTTCATGGGTCTCACATGGTGGATTGGAGCACATACGTGGCACAGACATGTTTGATGATGCAGTTGTGGCTGTGTTGGTGGTGCCTGTTTCGTGGGTCTCACATGGCGGGTTAGAGCACACCTGTCCTGCTCCCATTGCAGCAGAGGAGGTGGTGGCCGTATTGGTGGTGCCGGTCTCATGGGTTTCGCACGGCGGGTTAGAACAGACCCGTCCTGCTCCTATGGTGGCAGAAGAGGTGGTGGCTGTGTTGGTGGTTCCTGTCTCGTGGGTCTCGCAAGGCGGATTAGAGCACACCAGGGTGACGGTCCCAGAACCCTCTCCAGCTGCTCCAGCTTCAGAGGAGCTGGGCTGCTCGGAGGTTGGTGAAGCCAAGATGGACACTGGTAGATCCTGCACAGGTTGAGCTTCTACACCACTGGGAGTTGTGATCAGAGTCACCTGGGTGGGCTGGTTCTGGGCAGAAGACAGTAAAGCAATTTAAGTCATACAGCATGTTTCATACTCAAAAATAAAATATCGTCTCTCACCAACTCATTATTCTGTAGTTACAGAAAAAGGCACCAACACCCTAACCTTTACAGTCTTTTCCTTAGCTTTGATGTAGTAAATAAAAGCTTATGGTTTGCCATGATTTCATGTCCTGACTAAAATGCTAAATTCAACCCGTGAAACAATGATCTCCAGGTTCTTACCTGCACTGTCATGGTAGAGGAGGACAATGTGGTTGCAGAAGTCAGGCTGGTCTGAGCAGCTGACACAGTTATGGCAGCTGGGCTGATGACCTGGCTCGACAGGGTAGCGATGGCTCCCAGTGTGGTGATGGGAGTGACCAGAGAGGCGTTGGAACTGTCCGCAGCAGCTCTTGCCAGGCTTGAGGAGACTGTACCAGTGACTGTCCCAAGAGTGGTGACACCTGGAAGTGAGATAAGAGGCATAATACAGTTGAAAACCAAAGGATTCAGGGTACATTGTATAAAGTACAAAATATGTGATAACATATTCATGTGATGCTATAATTAATTATTTTAAACTAATCACAAGCACATAGTTATTCTTACCAGTAGTCCCCTTGACAACCAGAGTGGTGACAGTGGGCTTAACAGCAGACACGGTCACTGGTGTAACAAGTCGAACACCACCGACTGTGCCCATAGGCACAGTGCGCAAAATAGTGCCAGGTTGACCATGAGCACCCTTCAAAACCACCTAGAGACACAATTCAGATTAGTCTCCTGATGATCAGAATCAGAAATCCTTTATTAGTCCCACAACGGGGAAATTTACCTTATTACAGCAAACAAACAAGAAAGTAAAGTGGTGAGTACACAATTAAATAGAATTAAATAGAGTAAAAGTATTAAGATATCTATACTGCACAATCAGAGCCAGTTTACCTGCGTCAGTCCCTGTTGGCCGCCTACAGTGCCAAGTTTGGGCACTGCAGTGATGATTTTACCAGCAGTTCCAGTGGTCATCACTTTTGTGGTAAGGATTGTGATAGGCGTCTTCATGCCTCCACTGCTCGTCACACCTGCAAGGACAAAAGCATGTACGCCTGTAAGTACATTTTCATCGGATTATGTTTAACTCGAGACACTACACAAATACCACACCGTGGTTCATTTACATCTGCAAATAATTCAGATTTTTTAAATTCACATCAATTGCCAGAATGTTCAGGTCATTGCAGGAAACAAATATAAATAAATAAATAAATAAATATATATAAAACTACTTCAGACTACATAATCACTACTTCTGTTGTGGCATGCGATCATTGCTCATCTGGAAATTCAACCAGAGAATAAACAAACAGAGAAAATCATTTGATGTTAATCAGGTTCAAACTCATATTTTGTAGTTCTATTCAGTAAACTTGAGCAACTTTAGACCTGTAGCTCCGGATTGGCCCATGATGGCAGACATGGGGATGGTCTTAATGATGGTGGTGCCCTGCTTAGTGGTGGTAGGAGAGACACCGCTGATGTTGAGGATAGTGGGCTTGTTTCCTGTGCCTCCCGCCTGGGAAGTGGTGATAATGGTTGTGGGCTTTCCATCTGCAGAGGTCACCAGCTTCAGGATGGTGCCGGCTGGGAGGGGACCCTTTGTCTGGGGGGAGAGAGCCACATGTTATGCGAACCCATTTGGAGAAAGACATCTGGGGCCCTTCTCAGGAGTTTTAAGCTACCTCCCGGTTTTTTTTTCTGCAGATAGCTGACCTGTATGAGCTGTGCGAGAGGGTTAGTGGAACCCTGGCCTGTGATCGATGTCTGCAATGGCTTGGTTTGTACGACAGACATCATCTTGCCAAGGTTGGAGATCTGCCGACATAAGAAAGAGACTTAACGTCATGAGTCACCAGAAAACATTGGACAGCAGAGGGAGTTCAGTGGGAAGGTGGACCACTGGCAGCTCAACAAATCATTCCAGCTAAGTGACCAACAGTAATGCGATCGCTAACATTATGCTCCCTGTTTACTTAGTCAATGTAGGCCAACCTTTACTCCCTCCCCCACTGGTTCAAGCTCAGTGCATAAAAAACAAAACACACAAAGCATGTAAAAGCAATTTACAGAACCCATGATTTACAGCAGTGTGTGAAAGCACCAAAGGGTGCTCTCAGGGTGATGTTTCAGCTTTACATTGTAATACAGATTTTCCACAGAGTCCTGCTCTCTTACCAGAGTGCCACTGCCGCCCATTGTGAGGGGGCTCTTGACCAGAGTAATGGTCTTGGTGACTCCTCCCACCACAGTGGTTACCACCTGCGCCTGCTGGGCCACTGTGACTGCACCAGACTTATGCACAGTGATGATGGGTCTGGTGGTGGGAGACCCAGTTGCTGTGCCCACCTGGGCTGCAGCAGTTTTCAGCATCCGGGTGGCCGGGTTACTGACCTACAAGCACAACAGTATTTGTAAGAATTGACCTGTGACAGTTGTTAGATGTTAGAATTAGATGTTAGAAATTTGAAAATGTAGTGAGATTTGTACCATGAGTGGAGAAGCCATTTTCATTGTGGTTGTGCCAGGGGAAACGGCTACAGTTTTGAGAATGGTGGCACCTGCAGGAACATTGAGAACAGTGCCTGCAGAGGAGGGCGGGATCTTCTGTGTTGCTGCAGCTGCTGCAGCTAAAGCTGCCATGCCACTCATCTGAGGGCTACTCCCAATTGGCTGAAAAAAAGAAGACACATTTACTCATCAATGATATATACTTTACACAAAATCTTCAACAGGATAAAAATGCGGGTGCCAATTTTACATACCGATCCTTGGGTGGTCTGGGCAGGCATTACCATTCTTACACCTGGTGGAAGGGTGGTCAGAGTGACAGGGGATTTCCCAGGCTGGCTGGGGCGGACTGTAACAATAGATGTGCCTGTGGCAGACTGTTGAGCGGCAACCTTCAAGATAGCTGTAACATAACGGAACAAGTGATTAGACTTTATGTGCAGCTTCCTTGCATGTTGAGCTTCCTGGTGAGGCGACAACCGTGTCAACCTGGTGTGGACATGGCTGAGTTGGAAACAAGGATTCATTGGTCACTAGTGTAATACCTGTCTGGGGTAGGCTTTGAGCAGAGGGTGCTGCAATAGCCAGTGCGGGGCTCTTTGGAGAGTTCAGAGGCTGCATGGGGGTGGCACTCATGACAGGTGATGCCGCAGCTGGAGTTGCAGGGATGTCATATTTCTGCAGCTGCAGTAAGTAGGTGTCAGCAGTGGAGACGGCGCCCCAGCTCACCTCAAGAGAGTTTGTGTTGGCACGGACTAACTGCACCCTGGCAGGAGCATGTGGCCGTTCTGCAGGAGGTGGAGGAAAGGAAAATTAACAAAGATAACACCATTTGACAACCTGAGCTGATGAAGTCACTCTAAATAACAAAACCATGTTATAGCACACCTACCTGTTTCCAGGTACCAGAGGTCTTTACAACAGACTTGGTTGTTCCAAGCTTTACGATAACCGTCACGGCCACTCCAAACATAGAGTCTGGAATTGATGGCCACAGCACAGTGGCCAGCACGGGCCCTAGGGATGTTGTCTTCAAGAGTATCCATTAACACTGTCTCCCAACACATGGAGTCTACAGACACACATTTGGTACAAATATTAACATCTGTGAAGCCCAGTTTACTTAAACCTTTTCAAAGTGAAATCTACTGTGATAAATACCGTTATACAAACCTAGATTTAGGCAGGCAAGAGTGTTTGTGCACTTCCACTCCTTCTCGTGTGTGGCCACTTTGACATCGTCCATTACCAATGGAACCCACCCTCCAAATACATACATCCTGCACATTCAAAAGATTCAATCAGTGAGACGCTGCTACAGAGCACAGCCTGTTCTTGAGAACTCAAACATGATTAAATACAACATTCAATATGTTATTGTTTAGGTGCAGCAGGTGTCTCACTTGTTTGTGATGGTGGTGGCAGAGTGAAGGCTTCTGGGGAGCGGTGCTGTCCCACTTACTGATGGTTTGTTCCATGTCAGGGTATCTGGAGACAATGAACAGCAGGACAAAGTTATACAAAGTATTCTGACATGCAACCAGATAAATTAAAGTACCACAGATAAGACAGATTCTTACAAAGCATTGCCAAACATTGACTTTTTATCTTCTCTAAAAGTGTGGGACTCAGAGTGATGACGTTCAATCCCCTTTGGTCTGACTGGCTGTAAATATCAGCGCCGTCTCTGAGTGGCAGCCGCTGGAGCATTCATAATTTTTCGGCATTAATTTATTATTCACACTTTTAGAAACCTACCAATATCAAGTGTCCACAGATCTCCAAGGCGACAACCACTCATCCCTCCATAGATTATCAGGCGAGATTTCCTGCTCGTCTTTTCTGTGTACACCACAGCAGTGTGGCTCTCACGGGGAGGAGGCAGAACTCCATATGTGATTGGAATATCCCATCCAACCACGCTGGAACCCGCACGCAGCTCAAGTGTGTACAGATCATTTAGGTATCTGAGAATGAAAAACAGACAAAAGGTCAAAATGATGTTGCTGCTGGAAGTAGAATCTCAATCATCTTGTGCATCAAAAGGCCCTGCTGTAAAACTCATCTATACCTGGGAATGTTGTTTTTTGGGTCCTCGCTGTCATTGGCTAGTCCACCAAACAGGTAGCATTTATTGCCAACCAGGGAAAAACTGTGGCCCAGACGAGGACATGGAGGGGGGCCATTCTTCGGGTTTTTTGCTTTCAACTTCTTCCATTCCCATCTGCTGGCCTGTTAACAAAACAAAAACAACAAAACAAAACAACATTTATTAATTAAAAAGCATTCAGTGTCAAAACTACACATACATTTTTATAACTACTAACCTTATTTAAAATGTAGCATTACTTTTTTTAATGTTTAATTTATTTATTATTAATTTCCCAGTGGCTGAAAATCCATCCAGACTCTGGTTGAAAACATACTTACTTTATGTCATAACCAGAAACTCAGCATATTTATAACTTTAACTTTTTCATTGTGTGAGTGAATTTTTTCCAAGTAGGACAATAACGTGTTTTTGGCACAGTGCACCGGTCAGAAGCAGAATAACTTGTGCTTCTGATTAGCATCACGTTCGGTCAATGACTTGATTCCCTCTTCAGACGGCCCCTCCCTCCTCAAAATGTGACTTCCCCCGTTTTTAAAAGCAGCTGCTGAGTAGTTAACCTTTGAACCAGTTGCTGGAACTAAGTAAACCCTCTGAAATCTGATTAATGAGTTTTGTAAACCAATTCTGAATCAGTCAAGAAAGAATTATGATGCCTCTAAGAATCTATTATTTTTCTCACCCTTAACAGTTATTCAAGTAAGACATTGTGGGGTGGCGTTGGACTGAAACCGTTGCACTGCATTAGCCATTTAATTTAATTCTCTGAAGTGCACAGTTAGAATGAAAAGACTCAACGGCACACCAACAAATATTCAAAACAACACCCAGTCTGCATTTGATAAATCAGGATTTGTGTTTTCATTCAACGGCTTACTATAACAGTCTATAGCTGAAATACACGGAGCACATTTACACGAAGCAGTGAAACTTTCAAGTTACAAAAATGTATTTAATTTGGCTGTTCCTGTGCTTGTGTAAACAATAATACCATAACATTGAAACTATAACCTTCTCCATGTATGTATCAAATTATTTTTCTACAACAACTTCTGATGCAGACAGAGGAGCTCAAATGATAGTGTCCACTTTGCTTTGATTGCTTACAATATGGGCAGGAAAAGTCTGGTTTGAGGTGGACAATACAAAAAAAAAGTGGGGTTATTTTTTTATAGATTACCTGTAGTTCATAGAGATCGTTGCTGTACTTTCCATACTCCACCATTCCTCCAAACACCAGCAATCTTGTGCCATCACAGACAAAACCATAGGCAGCACAACCAGGGGGAATATCTCCACGGACCGCTGGGATAAACCACTGGTTTGTTGCTAGAAAATAAAACACAATAATGACAGGGAATATATTAGTTGAGGCTTACTCGTATCAAGCCATTCAAATAATTGTTTTTTTATCTAAACCTGGCTGTGAATTCCTGTCTAGTATAACCTCTAAACAAATCTCTTATTAACACAAGAACATAAACTAAATCCTGCATTTAAGGTTGGGGATAAATAAACCAAATTTGCTGAATTTGTCTGTCCTTATTGGTTTATGTACAGGAAATTGGGGCAAAGGATATGCTTAGACCAACCAGCATCATCCATTTTATTATTAGCCCGCCTTTTTCAACGTACATTAACACCTTTCTCCAGCAGAGGGGGCCAAATGTAACCAGACACGGGCTTGCTTGGCCTGCTGAGGCCTGTAAACTACTTAGTTTGGCACATCCCAAATTGATCTTTAGAAATAAAAAAATTAATGTTTTTGGGCAAAGACTCAATTTGGAAGTGCGTTGCATGTTCTTTCACATCTGCAGATCTGTTAAGCAAAACATTGTGCTTGCTGCGAACAATAATCAGTAAAGTTATACATAGAAAGTTATGATCTTACCAGTGTTATATACATGTAATTCATCCACAATCCCTTCGTTTCCACCACCAAAGACAACCATAAGCTCCTTTATGGCCACAGCTCTGTGTCCATGCCTGGGCCGGGGAACGGGACCGGACCATCCGAGGACCCGTTTCCACCGCGGCTGCAGAACCGACGCCGTGGTCCCGGACACCGCGGAGCCAGGGGCAGACATGATTTCTGTCAGAAATAATAATACAATAACATTTGTATGGACTGTTGAAGTATTCGTGATATTTCTAAGTTAACGACCATAGAAACTCATTAGCAGACGGACTGCACTGTAGCGAACTTCTGAAACAGTGTGTGGCGCAAGCAGCTGAAAGCTTAATAGTTGGCGGTTAGCTCAGGTTAAAGAACCCAGTCAATCCAAAAACACTAATGTCGAGTAAGAGCTCTCCAACAACTATTGGTTTATATTCCTGAATATAGATTTGACCTTGCAGTTGTGCTAAGAAATACAGGGAATGTTTCATACACCTAAGTTGTGTTGTTTCTAAACCATTGAATTCAATCCATGGAAGCAGCCATCTTGTAACCAAACAAACCCCCGCTAACGCTACTGCCAGTCTGAAAAATGGCGGAAGCGAACGAAAAGGAAAAATAGATGATAGCTAGCCAATTACACCAGCGAAGGAATACACTAAATTAAAAACAAATTCAATAACGTAGTAGAGGGCCAACAGAGCAAAACAATGCATAGTTGCAACACAAACTTTATCCACAGTTAGAACTGTTAGCAAGAGTCGGCTATTTTCATGCTTGTCTGGGAGTCGCCATATTGTAGCTAACAAGCTTAGCATTCTCAGCAATCCCTTTAACGTAATTATTAACACTACACAAATATTTCAAGCTCAGTTTAACATTTACAACAGTGTGGGAGCCAAGTGCCTCAACTCTCATCGAGTAACCTATTGAAATATACAAAGTATTAAGTATTCAATTGGATTCTAACGTTAGCTATACTCCGTTAGCACAAGCGGCTAGTTGCTCAACCTAATTTGCCCAAGCTAACAATGTTAGCATCTGTCAAAGCGTCGCCCAATTTTACAATTAAATGCAATGTAATTACGTTTTTTTCTGACATGCATATTCTACCTGATACAAATGTAGTTGCAACAACACCCTTAAAACGCAGCTAAACGGAGTTAAACTGCATAAACAGTGTGTTATTATGTTTCATGCCGTCTCTGGAAGCAGCCATCTTTTCGACAATCGGCCTAGTTCTACAGCTCCCACAAGAAAAATGGCCGGGCGGTAAGCCACAACAAAACACAACAAACCGAAAAAGGCGCAAATATTTCCGAATTTCACTTACTTATTTCGATGCAGTAATTGCAAAAACACGGGTATGTGGTCTTATCTTGCGGCAATAATCCAAATTCATTCGATTTGTGAAGAAGTATTTCCTCTCATGCCTGCCTGGAAGCTGCCATCTTCTTGACAACCAGAGGCGGAGGAAAATGGAAGAGAGCTGGCGTCACCCAAAGTAAACATGGCGACTGAGATCCGCTCGCTAACCATTTCCGACAGAAACGCATATAGTTTTTATTATTTGTCATTGTTAATAGGGGAAGGGTGCTCGATATACTGCGGTGTTTTAAAGGACACTTGGAATCTATATAAAGGAAACATATCACGAGTTTCAGCAAATTACAACAAGTTGTGTTGTAACACTATGCTTATTGTCCCTTACTAAAGATGGCGACATCCGTGCTGAAACCCCTTTTATTTTAATATTGTAGGGGATGCTGATTTTATTCCGCCCTAAACCTACTTAGATATGCCTATACATGCACAATAATAGTGTAAAAGCGCTAAGTAATTTACAGTTTTAACACTCACATGTACTACAGTTGCCACGCCCACACCCACCAATAGAGCGCCCTCCACTGATCCAAGTACTGCATTACTATTGACATCAGTTGATGTTCAGCCACACTTTTCTGATGCTCACTGAAAAGAAAAAAAGAAAAACAATTCTAATTTAGCTATAGAGAAATTAGGTACATTATTTTACAATATGGGGATGTGGTTTTAGATGTTACACATGTTTGCATTACCAGACTTTATGTAAAATCTGAACTAATAATAAATGCTTATCATTTGCTTTGCCTTGCATATATTTTGGGGGATGATGCCTGTTTTGTCATCCACTAACTTTATGAAATATTGTTGTGTGTAGCCTGTGTAGTTACTGCACCATCATTTTTATTTCTGAGGCATCAGAAGTTCCAACGTGTCAGAAACTGAAGCTTCAGATTAGCTGAACCTGACATCTGACCTTCGTCTAAAGGAGAGCAAAGAGAGATTGTTTTGCTCTTGATATAAAAAAGTATTATTTATTGCTTCAGTGATAAATATAAAAAAGCCATCTAATTATTGCAAACTAAATGAAGGTGCTTACAGTATAAAATACATTGTATTATATATATATATATATATATATATATATATATATATATATATATATATATATATATATATATATATAATACATTTTATTTGTAAAGCACCTTTCATGGCTAGAAGCAGTCTCAAGGCGCTACAATACAAGACAACAACAACAACAACAACAACAACAACAACAACAACACAAAGTTTTAAGGAAAGGCTTTTTTTAAAAGAAAGGTTTTTAGGCTCTTCTTGAAGGAGTCGGTGGCCTGTGGAGCCCTTCGGTGGTCTGGGAGGGAATTCCACAGGTGAGGAGCGGCTGAGCAGAAGGCCCGATCCCCCATTGTGCGGAGCTTGGTCCTGGGGGGGTGGAGCAAAGTTTTTTTAGAGGAGCGGAGGTTGCGTGTGGAGGTTTGTGGTGAGAGGACTTCCTTCAGGTACGGAGGAGCATTTCCATGTATGCACTGATGGGTGAGTAGGGAGATTTTGTATTCGATCCAGAATGAGACAGGAAGCCAGTGGAGGGAGTGGAGAATGGGTGTGATGTGGTTATCTTCACACCCTCATCAGGATCCTAGCGGCGCTGTTCTGTATTGGAGCTTCTGAAGGCCCCTCGCTTGGAATCCCGATGAGGAGAGCGTTGCAGTAGTCCAACCTTGAGGAGACAAAGGCGTGGACGAGTTGTTCAGCATCTGACAGGGAGAGTGTGGGGCGGAGTTTTGCAATGTTCCTGAGGTGGTAGAAGGAGGTCTTGCACAGATGTTTGATGTGGGTGTCAAAGGTCAGATGAGGGTCAAATCTTACACCCAGGTTAGTAATTGATGGTGATAGGGGTATGTCTTGGCCAGAAAAAGTGACTGACCTGGTGTGGTGTGCCAACTAAAATAGCCTCTGTTTTGGAGCTATTTAATTGGAGGAATTTAATTGGAGGAAGTTTTCTTTCATCCAAGCCTTTATTTCTTCAAGGCAGGTGTTTAATGATGATGATGATGATGATGATGATGATGATGAAGCTGTCGACAGTGAGGCTGCATGTGGCATATGGTCGGTTTTTCTATACAGGCCAAGGGGCAGAGTGTAGAAGGTGAACCGAGAACCGACCCTTGAGGGACACCACAGGTTACTGGGTGTATCTGCGAACTTGCACCTCCCAAGGATGCGTACTCTATTCTTCCAGAAATGTAGGACTGGAACCAGCTCAGGGCGGAGTCAGAGAGTCCGATGGTGTAGTGGAGGCGCTGAAGGAGGATCTGATGGTTGACCGAGTCGAACGCTGCAGTCAGATCCAGGAGGATGAGGAGAGATGGGGAGCCAGCGTCAGCCGCCATCAGCAGGTCATTTGTGACCCTGACCAGAGCTGTTTCGGTGCTGTGGGCCGAACGGTAACCGGACTGGATTTTTTCAAAGAGGCAGTTAGCTTTGAGATGGTGCTGAAGCTGGGCTGCAACTACTTTTTCCTATATATTGGATAGACATGGGAAGTTGGAAATGGGCCTGTAGTTGGTGAGGACATCCGGGTCTAATGTGGGTTTTTTGAGAAGAGGTCTGATGACGGCAGTTTTTAGAGCAGATGGGACATGACCAGTCTGGAGCGAGTGGTTGATGACTTGGGTGATAAGGGGACTTAGAGCACAAATGTTGGATTTGTTGGGTCCAGTGCGCAGGTGGAAGGTTTCATCCTGCGGATGACGTCCTCAACCTCTTGCTGAGAGATCTCCAAGAAGACGCGGAGATGCTGGAAAATCCCAGGCTGTGGGTTGACAGTAGGGACAGACTGAGTGGAGGAGCTGGAGAGAAAAGAGGATGGTGTCAACTTTAGTTTTGAAGAAAGTAATAAAGCTATTGCACTGCTCTTCTGTGGTATCGGTGTGTGAGAGAGTTTGAGGCCTGAGGAGAAGATTTATGGTGGAGAACAACTGCTTGGAGTTTCTAGGGTTTTTATTGATGATATTGGAGTAGAACTGTGTCCGTGCGTGTCTGAGTGACTCTGAGTAGGCTTTTTGTGTTTTTGATAGGCTAATCTATGAACAGTGAGTCCAGATTTTGCGAGACGCTGCTCGAGTACGCGCCCAGCTGCCTTCATGTTCAGTAGCTCTGAAGTGAACCAGGAGGCTGAGCGTGGAAAGGTGACTGTCCGAGTTTTCACAGTGGCGTGGAGATCCAGGATATTGCTCAGTGTTTTATTGTAGAAATCCACTGATTCATTGACTGTTGTGACATTTGCAGAGGGGATTTGCTGGAGGTCCAACGTCATGAAGTCTGTGTTGATGTATTTTAGATTTCTGAAGTGAATTTGGCTTTTGGGATTGGTCTGGTGAGATAATTTCAACTCCATTGAGATGACCTTGTGATCAGACACTCCCAGATCGTACACCAACAGATTTTTAATGGGGACTGAGTCAGTGATGACCAGGTCGAGCGTGTGCCCCCCGGTGTGTGTGGGGACATCAACATGTTGTTTTAGGTTGAGAATGTCCAGTAGTTGTAAGAACTCAGCTGCAGGGTGGCGGGAGGGGGTGTCGACATGAATATTCAAATCCCCAAGTATGACAGTATTTGCAGATGTGGAGTGAAGTGAGAAGTTCATTTATCTCTGAGATGAATGCCGGGTTTGAGGACAATAGTCATGGGGAAGGGGGGTGTGCATTTAAATGCAAGGCATTCAAAGCAGGACAGGTCAGGCAGAGAGATGGGGGTCAATTTGAGGTCACTGCGGTGTATTATGGCTAAGCGACCAGTACGGCGGGCTTTCTCCAGGTAATTATAGCCAGGAGGGCAGGCTTCATTTAGGGCAAAATAGGCCTCAGCCTGATGCCAGGTCTCAGTAAGACACATGAAGTCAACCCCCTTGTCTTGGATGTGATTATGTATGAGACATACAGTATATCTCAAAAGTGAGTACACCCTTTAGATTTTTGCAAATATTCTGTTATATCCTTTCAGGGGATAACATTATCCTACTGAAACTTTGATATAACTTAAAGTAGTCAGTGTGCTGCTTGAATAACAGTATAGATTTATTGTCCTTTGAAAATTACTCAGTACACAGCTGTTAATGTCTAAACAGCTGGCAACAAAAGTGAGTACACCCCATAGTGAACATGTCTAAATTGTGCCCAAAGTGTCAATATTTTGTGTGACCACCATTGTTATCTAGCACTGCTTTAACCCTCCTGGGCATGGAATTCACCAGAGCTGCACAGGTTGCTTCTGGAATCTTCTTCCACTCCTCCACGACGACATCACGGAGCGCACGGATGTTGGACACCTTGCACTCCTCCACCTTCCTCTTGAGGATGCCCCACATGTGCTCAATTGGGTTTAGGTCTGGAGACATACTTGGCCAGTCCATCACCTTAACCTTCAGCTTCTTCAGCAAGGCCGTTGTCATCTTGGAGGTGTGTTTAGGGTCATTATCATGTTGGAAAACTGCCCTACGGCCCAGTTTCCGAAGAGAGGGGATCATGCTCTGCTGCAGGATGTCACAGTATATATTGGAATTCATGTGTCCCTCAATGAAATGCAGCTCCCCAGTGCCGGCAGCACTCATGCAGCCCCAGACCATGATGCTGCCACCACCATGCTTGACTGTAGGCAAAACACATTTGTCTTGGTACTCCTCACCAGGGTGCCGCCACACACGCCGGACACCATCTGACCCAAACAGGTTTATTTTGGTCTCATCAGACCACAGGACATGGTTCCAGTAACTCATGTTCTTGGATTCATTGTCTTCAGCAAACTGTTTGCGGGCTTTCTTATGCATCGGTTTCAGAAGGGGCTTCTGTCTGGGGCGACGGCCATACAAACCGATTTGATGCAGTGTGCGGCGTATGGTCTGGGCACTGACAGGCTGACATCCCACTTCTGCAACCTCTGCAGCAATGCTGGAAGCACTCGCACGTCTATTTTTGGAAACCAACCTCTGGATATGACGCTGAGCACGTGGACTCAACTTCTTTGGTCGACCCTGGCGAGGCCTGTTCCGAGTGGAACCTGTCCTGGAAAACCGCTGTATGATCTTAGCCACTGTGCTGCAACTCATTTTCATGGTGTTGGCAATCTTCTTATAGCCAAGGCCATCTTTGTGAAGCGCAATAATCCTTTTTTTCAGCCGCTCAGAGAGTTCCTTGCCATGAGGTGCCATGTTGTCCAGCATTCAGAGAGAATTGTGCCCAAAACACCAAATTTAACAGCCCTGCTTATCATTTACACCTGAATCCTTGTAACACTAACGAGTCACATGACACCAGGGCGGGAAAACAACATCATTGGGCACAATTAGGACATGTTCACTATGGGGTGTACTCACTTTTGTTGCCAGCTGTTTAGACATTAACAGCTGTGTACTGAGTAATTTTCAAAGGACAATAAATCTATACTGTTATTCAAGCAGCACACTGACTACTTTAAGTTATATCAAAGTTTCAGTAGGATAATGTTATCCCCTGAAAGGATATAACAGAATATTTGCAAAAATCTAAAGGGTGTACTCACTTTTGAGATATACTGTATATATATATATATGGATGAATGGATGAGTTCACCAGACTGTAATTTAACCCGTTCTAATAGGTGCAACAAAGCTAACGGGAGAGTCGGGGAGATGTCAATCAATCACAGACTGTAGACGCCCATGCAGCCTGAGAAAAGGTCTACTTACCTGTCAATCAAAACCACCTGTGTGGGTGTGCCAGGCCTTTAATTTGGATTATTTTAGTTTAGTAATGAAACAGTAATGGTGCAATATGTCACAATTCATTATTGACTGAAAGATGAAAAGGTAATGTGCCCAACCTTGGGAATTTATGTTGAGATTTTTTCAATAAAAAAATATTTTTAAAATGAAGATGAAAAGGTCAAAGTAAAAAATAGGACCAGACAATGTTTTACATTTCATTAATCTTATTATGGTAAAAGTGCAGCCACTATTGGCACTTTTTAACCCCCATCTCACATAACCAGTGAAGAAAATGCTCACACCTTTTTTTCACTTGCAGTGTGTTGTGTTATACTAACAGAATGTAAACAATATTTAAACCATAATATGTAGTTTCATACATCCCTCTTTGTCAACAAGCATGTTTACGATTTCATGCTGTTCATAATTTCTCCTGTGCCAAGCTTCAAGGTGAGCACTAATGAAGCGTCTGATCGGAGCCTATAATCTAATGACATGCCTTACGTACAGGCTGCACCAGCAGACAGCCAATCTGTTAAAACTCATGAAGACTTATCCAATACTCGGATCAATAAACTACCCTTTGTTGATCAGATAACAATTTAAAGATAATAATTGTTAAGACAATGACAATAATAATACATTAAATAATAAACTTTATTAACAAGGCACTTTTCAAAACAAAGTGCTTCAGAGAGAGAGAGAGAGAGAGAGAGAGAGAGAGAGAGAGAGAGAGAGAGAATAATAATACCACAATTAATGATAAAATACATGAAACAAATAAATAAACAGGAAATTAAAAAACAAAAAAATAAACTGACAGCTCAGATCAAATCAGGATATGCTTTCCAATAAAAGTATGTTTTTAGAAGTGACTTAAAAGAAGACACTGACTCAGACATTGGATATAAGATGAGATAAGCCTTTCTTGATCCCCAGAAGAGAAATTGAGGTGTTGGAGCATCACAAGACAGAAATAAGTACAGCTCAAATGAAAGGTAAATACATCTAAGAGAAATATATGATGTGCTTAAGTAATGATCCTGTTGTCTGTATTAATATAGCAACAATTTAACAAATCAATTGTCCAGTAGGTTGGCACAAACCTTTGGGACATGTAGTTCTTTCAATTAAAATCTAAAATCTCTTCTGTCCTCTGTTCCTCGGGAAATCCCTTTCCCTCCTGACCAGGAAACAGATTTATTCTTTTGTCATTCAAACGGATTGGAGAATCATTAGGCACGCCATATACATAGTGATTCCAAGAAAGACAACCTAAAATGAAACTGTCTACCGAGAAAACAAAAACATTGTGGAGGTATCTGAACTTCCGTGAAGACTTCTATAAAAGAAAGTCTATTTACTTTTTAACTAAATGAGAAGTCTTTACAGGAAAAACCTTCAAATCATTTGAACACTTTCAATCCAATGAATGTCATGGTCATTGTCATTATGATTGATCTGATGTGATGTCACGCTTCTCATTTTCAACCATTTCCACTTAATTCATATTGTTTGGGCCACAAAATGAAGAAATATCCATTTACTTATTTATTTATTTATATTATTCTTTTTACTATTCCCTTTCAATGTCACACAATCAGTCATCGTTCATACACACATGCATGTTTGCCACAGCAGCCTGTTATACAGGTCAGTTAAGCTCAGACAAACACCTTGACCTTTCCTACAGCCCTGAGCTGCCGGTAATGGTTTATACATGATAAGAGTCTCAGGAAACAGATGGAGAACTGAACACTGAAAGCCTAAAGAGATCATGATGTAAAGCCTCACAAGTGACATTGATCAAGGATTATGGAAGCAGGGGGTGTATTGGCTTTCTCACAAGCAAATAGCATCACAGCAGATTAGTGTGTCCGTACTTTTCGTAACTAATTTGTAACGAATTAAAGCACATAAGATGACCACTATATTAAAATCAGAATCAAAAAGATGTTCTGATGAAAGAACAAACTCCCATTGTAATGCTCTTGTAAGCCTACGTTGTTTTCCTATTCTAAATGGCAATTATCATAATTGATTGTGTCATCAAGCTGTTTGAGATGGCAACATGTGCAACTCTCGGCTGGTTATGTTAGAAATCCAATAAATATTTTTAAATAATAATTATCATTTCTTAATGATCTGAGGGATCACAAGATAGTTTTCCAACCTTTTATTCTGAAAGTCTGTTCACTATATGTTTTCAATGTTATCACTGCTGTCAGAATTAGATTTAGATTTTAGATTGCACTTACCATAGGGGAGCTGGTTTGGCCTGATGGGTTTATTTTTGCATGTCAAGGGAATGACATCACCTCTCTCAACAATATAAGGGCTATATAAGAAATAACTACAACAATATTAATAATGGTTAAAACCATTAAGAATAATACCATTAATAATACATAATACTTAATACAACACACACACTTTAATATATTAATTAATGTATATTTTTACTTTATAACTAACTCTGTTACAGCAGAACATTTTTAGTACATCTCCTCTGCACCTTCCTGTGCCAGTCCTTTATTACAACCGTCTTTCAAAATAAAGGGGGCAAATTGCGAAAATTCCTTTTATACCTTTTGCATTACCTGTCTGATTTAGATATTTGACGCACATTGGCCTTTAGGTAGAGCTGCAGAAACCAATATGTGCTGTTCATTATACAAGATGCAGTTCAGAACGTAACATATGTTGGAGGCTATAGATCCGTTCACAGCCTTTGGGACAAGATGTGCAGACTCATGGTCACTTATAGTAGACTCCACTTTCATAATGGTGAGAAGACATTAACATAATATTCTTCAACTTTGACCACAAATACAAGAATGTGGTACTTTGTCAGCTTTGTGCTAAGATCAACGTTTGACTCAGGGTAAGCCTTTGATGATCCTGATACGCTAATGAAGGTACAGATCATCCATTTTATACTGACGGAAAGCCGATAACTCGAGGACAGATTGGATGTGATTAGCAGATTAGCAGTTTCCAATTGCACCAGCTGGTCCCTGTGAGGTCACTTAACACAACAAAATTATTTTGTTTTTTTTTAGTTTAGTTTAGGTTGCATACATTTGTATGTATCTTTGTGTGTGAGTCTCAATGTACTGTGCATCATTGCTTTTCACCTGCAATCGTGGCGAGATAAGAACAGGATACGATATCCTGAAATCTTGTTTTGACATCTTGTCCAATTTCCTTTGTTACATTGCTTTCTGTGTTTTGCGCCCTAAAAATGTTCTCCAAGTCCACTTTAATGGACTGCCATAGCCATAGTGCAGGAGACGGTGAACTGACCATCACATGAAAAGCTATTTTTGATTTTTATTATTTACATTCAGGGCAAAATGAAGCACGGCCGTGTTACAGAAATTCCGGAGGATTTCTGGATCCCCATCCCTCTGGATACGGACAACATCACATCTCTCAGCCCCTTCCTGGTCCCCCAGGACCATCTAGCAAGCTCCTGCACCTACCATGTAATGGCCCTGTTCATGTTTTTTATATTTACTGTGGGCTCCTTCATCAATGTGCTTACAATCGCATGCACCATCCAACACAAGAAGCTCTGGTCCCACCTCAACTACATCCTGGTGAACTTGGCCGTGTCAAACTTTCTTGTGTCCTGTGTGGGCCCCTTCACTGCATGCTGCTCCTTTGCATTCAAATATTTTATCATGGGACCACTAGCATGCAGGATTGAAGGTTTTATTGCAACGCTTGGTGGTAAGACAAACTCTGAGACACAGATTTGTAAGGTAATGACTCTTGAGTTTGAATGAGCTTTATTAATACTACTTTATGTCATTCCAGGTATGGTAAGCTTGTGGTCTCTTGCTGTGATAGCGTTTGAAAGATGGCTGGTCATCTGCAAGCCACTTGGTAACTTTATTTTCAAGCCCGACCATGCTATAGCTTGCTGCGCATTCACCTGGGTGTTTGCCCTGTGTGCTGCAGTTCCTCCACTGTGCGGATGGAGCAGGTACGCACCAGAAACCAACCTACATGCTGAAACTCATTTAAAAACTGGGAAGCTAGGACGTACACTCAATGCTCACCATTAATATCTCTCCAGGTATATCCCGGAAGGCCTGCAGTGCTCCTGTGGTCCAGACTGGTACACCACAAACAACAAATACAACAATGAATCCTACGTGATGTTTCTCTTCGGCTTCTGCTTCGCTGTTCCCTTCTCCACCATTGTCTTCTGCTACGGTCAGCTGCTCATTATGCTGAAAATGGTGAGGAAAAGTAAATAAATTATTGTGTTATGCTGCTCAAAAAGCTATACAATTGTTTAACAAAATTGGTAACAATTAAACAATACATCATCCAAACAATGATCTTTTGTAAATCAATTATTAATCCCGTGTTACCTTTAATTCTTATAGAAAAATAGTTTTTTATCAAAAGCCTCCACGGTGAACAAAGAATCCAAAAACGGAGAAAAGTCTTAATTATTTTTAAATAAATAGGGGATGCAACAGCCAACCTATGTAAAACAAATCTGTTTCAAACTCTCACACAAACTCATGCAGTATAATCCAAGTCTCATTTATCCAGTCGTATGTTCACTACTTCCAAAACACATGCATTTTCGCCAAAGCTTTCGCTTAGTATTGCTGTTGTAAACCTCGGCCCCTTTTACGTTTCTCCGTTTTTGAATTCTTCGTTCACAGCGGAGGCATGCAAGAAAAACAAAGCTTTCTTCAAGAGTTCAAGATTAATACGGGGTGAGTAATAGATAGGTATTCCTTTAATTGCATGTCCTGTGTGATTAAACTAATAGTGCGTGGACCACTAAACATGAAGAACAAACAAGTCATGAGACTAAACTCACTTCTCTTCCTCAACAGGCAGCGAAGGCCCAAGCAGAATCTGCCTCCACACAGAAGGCAGAGCGGGAGGTGACCAGGATGGTGGTCGTCATGGTGCTGGGCTTCCTGGTGTGCTGGTTGCCCTACGCCAGCTATGCTCTTTGGGTTGTGAATAACCGCGGGCAAACATTTGACCTGAGATTTGCTTCTGTACCGTCCGTCTTTTCCAAGTCCTCTGCAGTGTACAACTGCGTCATTTATATTGTCCTCAACAAACAGGTTGGATGTACCTGTCACATTGAAAACACATGACAGCTACGGTTCTTACGGTGCGTCTTTACATTTGTGTTTCCTTTAATGCCCTTCAGTTCCGTTCATGCATGATGAAGATGCTGGGGATGGGTGGAGGTGAGGATGATGAGTCGTCGACGACGTCGTCAGTGACCGAAGTCTCCAAAGTTGGGCCTGCTTAGACTGAACATCGCGACTGTTGACTTGTCTGCCACACATGACTGTGAATTGTAAATAACAGTAAATGTACGTGCGTTTTGTCATATGAAAAAATACATGCAATGTTGCAATTCAAATAATA
This sequence comes from Cottoperca gobio, assembly GCF_900634415.1. Lineage (NCBI taxonomy): Eukaryota > Metazoa > Chordata > Actinopteri > Perciformes > Bovichtidae > Cottoperca > Cottoperca gobio. The sequence continues at coordinate 6,737,757 of NC_041359.1, read as the reverse complement.
AAGAAATCAAACATATTCTGCAAAGTGAAAAATAAAAATAAATACAAACATGTAGTACATGCTGTCTATGTTGGTGATACCGGAAAACAACACAGTCTCTGGTTTTGGTCTGTTTTCATTTTCCTTATATGGGTTTTGTGTTGTAAGGCACATATTCACTGCAACATGTCAGGATGTAAAAGAAGCTGTGTTGTGAAAGTTACTCATTATTTACTGAGATATTCAAAAAAGCAGTAAAGTATTTTTTTTGTTACCGTTGATGACGTCAAACTCCACCAAAATCCTTGTATTGTTGTTGTTTTTTTCAATACTGCTGCACAGGCAAATGATCATTTGTGCTTTATATGATTATGTTGCTTTTAATGTACCTATGTGAATCAACAAAAACATTTTTATTTGCTCATTTCAAATACATCCTCCGATCTCTGTAACGTCACATACCTCCCCTGGTGCTGTGATGTACAACAATGTCCTTCACTGCATTGGATTGTTGGGTTGATGGAGCTGCTGTACAATGAGGATCTTCTGAGATTACACTGTGTTCCCTATTACACATTCTTTAAATCATGGAAGGAAGCTAAATGCCACACAGGTAACACAAAGCTTGAGTTAAACCAATAGAGTGAATAACAAAAGGCTTTAGAGCATGAGATTATCAGAAGTAAGGTAATTTGAAACATGATTAGGTTGGTTTTGATGTTAAGACCAAGCGTGCGCCTACACAAGTGCACTGTGTACACATGTATATGCCTGTGTGTGTCTTCATTGATTGAGATCCCTTTAGAAGATAATGTTTCTACAAAGGACTAAATCTTTAAATTCTTATTCTGAGCCCAATACGGCCATGTTCTTAACAGCAGCATGTGTGTACCTTTCAGCATTCATATTAAAAATTTTGATCATAGTCTTACTTAACAAAAACAACTACCTCTTACTACTGTATCTCTTAGGAAGCATTTACACAAGCACCAACACAGGTTTTCCAACCATTAGCACACGCATGTGTGGTTTGTGTATTTTCCAATGACAAAAACATTTAATATGACACGTTTTCCTTCAAAGTGTTTCAAGTGTTGTCCTCAACCCTCAAAACATCCGGCTCTTTGAAAACCGTTAAATGGCTTACATTGATGAATTCCCACCACAGTGAGTAAGTCAATTATAGCTTCAACTAACTTTTTAATGGGGATGAGTGACATCCTTTATAAAGGTACCTCCTCCTCAAAAGATTAAATAGAAGCGTAAGAGACACACACAACACAGCATTTGTGTCTGCCTTTTAAAACCTTCACTTGTCATCTGATATATGTGATCTACGCAAAGCAACAACATAAGCTAGGAGAATACTTGAGGTATAACAATTGTGTTTTATATATATACATATATATATATAAATAAGGCAAAATGAGGGCTAATCGTGACATGGAGCTGCCAGAGGACTTCTGGATACCCATATCCCTGGACACCAAGAACATCACGTCACTCAGTCCTTTCCTGGTTCCTCAGGACCATCTGGGGAGCTCGGGCCTCTTCTACACCATGGCAGCATTCATGTTCGTCCTATTCGTGGTTGGCACTGGCATTAACATCCTCACCATTGGATGCACTATCCAATACAAAAAACTCCGGTCCCACCTCAACTACATCCTGGTGAACTTGGCCATTGCAAACCTTCTTGTGTCCTGTGTGGGCTCCTCAACTGCATGCTACTCCTTTGGAGTCAAATATTTTATATTGGGACCACTAGGATGCAAAGTTGAAGGTTTTCTGGCAACGCTTGGTGGTAAGATTTGAGCTGTAGTTTTGAAACAATAAAGTAATTCCATTTGATCAAGCCTGTCTATTACTGGACTTATCTATAATGTTTTTTAATTGTCTGTCCCTGTCATTCCAGGTATGGTAAGCTTGTGGTCTCTTGCTGTGATAGCGTTTGAAAGATGGCTGGTCATCTGCAAGCCACTTGGTAACTTTATTTTCAAGCCCGACCATGCTATAGCTTGCTGCGCATTCACCTGGGTGTTTGCCCTGTGTGCTGCAGTTCCTCCACTGTGCGGATGGAGCAGGTACGCACCAGAAACCAACCTACATGCTGAAACTCATTTAAAAACTGGGAAGCTAGGACGTACACTCAATGCTCACCATTAATATCTCTCCAGGTATATCCCGGAAGGCCTGCAGTGCTCCTGTGGTCCAGACTGGTACACCACAAACAACAAATACAACAATGAATCCTACGTGATGTTTCTCTTCTGCTTCTGCTTCGCTGTTCCCTTCTCCACCATTGTCTTCTGCTACGGTCAGCTGCTCATTATGCTGAAAATGGTGAGGAAAACAAATCACACAAAAAACACCTCAAATCAAACCTCACATAAAGCTCAAATGTAGTTACTTTGGTTTACTGAAAAAAGGTTTGGAAAAGACTTAAGTGTTCACGTGAGCAACATTTATACTTGAATACAACTGTTTTATCCGATAGTAATACATTATTATATTGAATCCTTAGACATCAACTCATCTAATGCTTTTGATACTGTGAATCGTGCAATATTGAAGCGAATATGTATCAGTATAGGATGTCAGAACTAAGTGTCTGTTGGTTTGAAAATGATCTATCAGGCAGATCTAAGTGCATACAGGCAGAATGTTTCACTTCTAGCCCCCTAAGTGTATCCAAGGGCGTGCCCCAGGGATGGTTCTGGGACCACTATTATTAATTATATACTGTATATATCAAAGTGCTTACAATGCAATTTCCACTTTTATGCCGATAATACTGTGATGTACTGGTCTGTGTCTACACCAAACTAGGCTCTTTGTCAGCTACACATTTATTTAAACAGTGCATTGTACCCTGTGTGACTTGAAACTTGTTATGAATGCTGACAAAACAAAACTCATGATGTTTTCAAATGCAAAATCAAAGCCACTGAACCTTCTGTCTATCACCACTCTTCAGGGCTCAGAAATTTAGTCTGTAACTAAATACAAGTATCTAGGAATTGTAATTTATGATTCTTTCGCATGCTTCACATCCAGCAACTGGTGAAAAAAAGTTGACATTTGTTTTTTATTTTTGCTGCCACCTATGTGTCTGTGCTGGATACTGTCTACCCTGGAGCACTGAGATTTATTACAAATTTAAAAGCCTGTACAAGGTTCTTTGTATGGTCATGTTGGATGGTCTGCCTTGTCCACACGTAGACTTAAATATTGACATTTTCTTATTTATAAGGCTATCCTTTGTCTGCTTCCATCTTATCTACGGATCTACATCCTTCAAAAAAGTTTGGGGAGTTATTGGCTTCGCTATCAAGACTTATTCCTACTATCTATTCCTAAAGCCAGGATTGAATTGGTAAAATGTGTGTTTAAGCATTCTGCTGCCTTTGCTTGGAATCAGTTGCAAAGTTACCCAAACCTGGGGTCTTTCTGGAAATGAAATGGAAATTTAAAATGACTTTGAGGCAGGTACATCTGGCTGTAGATGTTTTGATTGTTTGCTCCCCAAAGTTGATGAATGTTTTTGATATTTTATGATTCTGTATATTGATATGTGCTTTGTTTTTGTGTCTGTAAGATTGTTAATTGTGACACTGCCTGTCATGGCCAGGACACTCACACTTGTCACTCGGGACAAGAGATTTTTTAATGTCAATGTGATTCTGTCCTGCTTTAATCTTAAGACTAATTTAAAGTGGCAATACGTGTTAATGTGCAATCATTGTGATGTTGTACCATCAACAAAGACGTGGCTCTGGTATGGTTACAAAAATACCTGTGAATTCTTGTATACATGCACTCACTGCAATCACTTGTTATACTACCGGCTTGGTAAAAGTCTTTGACTCAACTGACTTCTCTTCCTCAACAGGCAGCAAAGGCCCAGGCTGAGTCTGCCTCCACCCAGAAAGCAGAGCGGGAGGTGACGAGGATGGTGGTCCTGATGGTGATGGGCTTCCTGGTGTGCTGGTTGCCTTACACCTCCTTTGCTCTTTGGATTGTGAACAACCGCGGGCAAACATTCGACCTGAGAATGGCGACTATACCTTCATGCTTCTCAAAGGCCTCTACAGTCTACAACCCTGTTATCTATATCATCTTCAATAAACAGGTTTGTTAAAGGTTGCGATGAACAACAAATTAAACAATCAATGCACATTTTTCGTTGTTGCAATGAAGTATGTGGAACAACTGTTAAAATAGTCTCTGTGCATCACCTATGTACTATCAGTCTGAGGTGCATGGATGCAACATTTTGTTACAAAATCATACGTTTCCTCCTCTTAGGTTTTAGCATTCAATAACTTGGAACATTAGTTGCAAGCAGAAGGTTTGAGTCAATGCTGTATTTGATAGTTTTATGTATACCTCACTACAGCAGCATTTTTACATGCATTTATATGTTATATGTTGAATCATTCATTCATCCACTTCGTTATGCTACTATGTATAGAAATATTCTGATAGCACACGCTTTTGAGACAATCCCACTGAAAAGTGGTGCAGTTTACAGTATCTGCCACAGTGCTCGTACATTTAAACATTTGACCTATAGTGCTTTTATGGTCCAATTAGCTTTTTTCTCTCGGTTCTCTTCATACATGATGATAAAAAATAGATACCAGACTACTGTTCTACAGACAAAATGTAAATTTTGTCTTCGCTGATCTGTTTTCTTTGTCTTTTAGTTTCGTACTTGCATGCTGTCAATGCTGGGGATGGGTGGTGGAGGTGATGAGGAATCCTCAACATCACAATCAGTGACTGAAGTCTCCAAAGTTGGACCTGCTTAGAATGAACATCAAGACTCCCCACTAATGATTTGTGAATTGTAAATAACAATGAATGTACGTGTGTTACGAATAAATATATATGCGATGTTGCTATACAAGTGAGAAATCATAAATAATCTGCAAAGTGAAAAATATAAAGATCTATCTAGTGTCTGTATGTTGATGACCTTCACCGGTTTGGACTGTATTTGGATTCCTTATATGGTTATTGTGTTGTAAGGCATATATTCACTGCAACATACAAGATATAATAAAGAAAATGTTGATTAAGTTATTTTGTTGTTACTGTTAATGATTTCAAACTCCTACATTTTTCACATTAAATCAACAGATTCTTTGAAATATTGCTATAAGAGATAACCTACTGTTGTGTTGCAAAAGTGTTTCTTTAGATGTTCCTTTGTCACATTATTTGGTTTCTGGTTTAGCTGTCAATTTCTTTCTACAAACATTGTTTTTGTATTACATTTCTGACACTTTCAAGTTTACTAATCTTCTCTAAAAGACAAGGAAGCTGTTTCTTTGAAGATGTTGGTAACATAAAGCCTGAGGCAAACCAGTACAACCTGGATCACTGAGGACCAAAGGTATGCAAATGACCGCCTGCACATCAAATCAAATCAAATCAAATGTATTTTTTATAGAACCAAAATATCACAAATTATACAGTTGTCTCAGTGTGCTTTACAGACTGTACAGGATACGACACCCTCTGTCCTTAGACCTTAGGTTTATAAGGTACTATGAGATCTTTAAGATATGCTGGAGCCTGACCATTAATTGATTTGTAAGTCAGGAGAAGGATTTTGAATTCTATTCTGTATTTTACCGGGAGCCAGTGCAGTGCAGCTAATACAGGAGTAATATGATCCCGTTTCCTTGTTCTTGTCAATACACGTGCCGCTGCATTTTGGATCAACTGAAGAGTCTTAAGCGACTTTTTGGGACAACCTGATAACAATGAGTTGCAGTAATCCAGCCTTGAAGTAACAAATGCATGGACTAGTTTTTCTGCATCATTTTGAGACAGGATGTGTCTTATTTTTGCAATGTTACGTAGATGAAAGAAGGCAGTCCTTGAGATTTGTTTTATGTGGGAGTTAAAAGACAGATCCTGATCAAAGATGACGTCAAGATTCCTTATGGTGGTGCTGGAGGCCAAGTTAATGCCATCCAGAGCTTCTATGTCATTAGAAAATGCGTTTTGGAGGCGTTTAGGGCCAAGTATAATCACTGCTGATCAGATTATGTATTCTACAAACACAGGGCTTTAACATTTGGAGGTAATGAGATGATCCTGCCAGCTCTGGTACTGAGATAATAATCTCTATATTAGCTCAAAGGTGGTGTATGTTATTATGGGAGCGTGTCATGTGTGTGCACACACTCAAGTAGGCTGCAAGAGTATGGTCCGTGTGCGCGATATGTAAACCAAAGATTAAAGCCCATCCTTGACTCAATTAAATTGAACCTGATTTATATTCAAAGTTTCTGTAGATGCACTTTAACGCCTCATCAGACAGACAAACCTCTATAAGTAGACAGTATTCAGCATTCAGATTCAACGTATTAGTAGTCTTTGTACAATAATACCAATTTAACATCTTTTTTTTAAAAAGGGCTTGAATTATTATTTGACACAGAACCAGACAAAGATTAGGGGAATTCGCCCACCGGAGCGCCCAGAATACTTCTGGATTCCCATCTCTCTGGACACCAACAACATCACACCTCTCAGCCCGTACCTGGTTCCCCAGGATCACTTAGAGCCCAGGGTTCTTTTATTACATGTCAGCATTCATGTTCTTCCTATTTGTGACCAGAACAGGCATTAACTCAAGATTGTGCAACTTAGAAACCTTAGGCATCTCTTCCATTGTGGTTTCACGTGCCTTTTAAGATCAAACTGTTTAAATGAAAGTGTAATGTATTAGTTTTTTCAATGAAAATGGGACAGCAAACTATGTGATTAAAGACTCTACAGACAATCAAAGAGCCAAATACCAAACAAGCACAAGTGGACTGCGGGATACCCAAAAGTATTATTAAGAAAAACAAGTGACTATCACAATGTCATGTCTCGTCGAATGTGTTGAGTTGTTCATGTTGTCTTGTCACTTCGTGTTTTATTTTGTACCTACCTCTTGTTTCTCAACCCAGATCCTTTTACTTCCTGTCCTTGTGTGGTTTCCAGCGTCTGCCCCGCCCCTGATTGTTTCCACCTGTTCCCACTCACCTCTTGTATAAATTGTTCTGTCTTCCCTTGCCTTGTGCCAGTTTGTCTGGTCATATCCTTGTCAGAGTGTATGCAAGTACTAGTGATTCATGAAGTGTGCTTATCTGATCATTTTGTATTTCCTCCTAGTGAGTGTTTTCAGTTGTTATTTTTGGATTTATGGAAGTGAAGTTTTGTTTATTCTACACTTACCCTTGTGTCTGGAGTCGTGCAATTGAGTCTCCCTTCCCTGTGTCAGAGTCGTAACACACAATATATGTTTTAATATGTTTTAGCCTCTATTACAGATATGCAATATTATAAGTTGCAGCTCAGTGAGGGAGCTGCAATCAGAAGAAGTAGTTCAATATTTGATGTCTTGTATGGTAAGCCCACTGTCTCTTGCTGTGGTACCATTTCAGAGGTGGCTTGAGGTCTGAAAGCCACTTGGGAACTTTGCCTTAAAGGTTCAAGGTCCAAAGTAAGAGGGGGCAGTATTTCACCTCTAAACTGGGTCCATACAATAATGTTTATAGTTGTAGTAGTTCGACATATTTTATTGTATTCTAATTTATTCTTTATATTGTGTTTTGTATTTACTCCTGTGTGATGCCTGTCAGTCAGTCAGCAGGGCAAGAATATCAAAATTCAACCAAACTGCTCAAACTGTGAGAGCCGATCAGAATTCACTGCTAATGTTGACCGGGGTCTGTAGTCTGTGTAAAGTTACGTTAGTTTGTTTATTGGACTAAATCCAAAGTGTCAGAAACTAGAAAACGACCCCCATAATGATCTCATCTTCTCGGTGGCGGCGTAGCCAGGAGAGCAGCCCGCCGGGGGAGGAGAGAGGTCGGTCGAGCCGACACACGGCCTCCGTCAGAGACTTGAGCTCAGCCAGATTGTTTTACTGTTTTAAGTTTCGATACTGGCATATCTTACACATTAAACCTTTAAAGCCTGACCATGCTTGCTCTTAAAAGTATGGAAGCCCATTTCCACCAATGTAAAGAAAATAAAAAATCCTGTAAGTCATTATAATGACTCCATATACCGAGATAATAAGCAATTATTTATAGAACGTTTGTCACTATAATGAGTAACAGGATCTTTTTGTAATTCACATTGCTAAATTAAAATGATTTATTTTACTTGCAGAAATGGGCGTCCTCATAAAAGAGCTCTTGTAAGGATAATGAGAAAGATTATATGTGTTTTATGTACTTCTCTATCAACAGGCAGTGAAGGCCCAGGCAAAGGCTGCCTCCCCCCAGAAGGCGGAGAGGGAGGTGACCAGGATGGTGGTCATCATGGTGCTGGGCCTCCCGCTGTGGTGGATGCCCTTCGCCTCTTTTGCTCTTTGGAACTTAACAACTGTGGGAGTTTGTCCGACCTGAGACAGGTGACCATCCCCTCCTGTCTGTCTAAAGCCTCCACAGTCCTCAGTAATCTACATCCTCTTCTATAAACATGTTGGTTCATTGTCATTTATTCACTCTGATGTAAACGCTATTTGCGGATAACTTTGTGTTCACTCAGCTGAACCATGTGATGGTAATTCCAAAATGAATCACCTTCTGGTAAGAAATAAACAAATATAGAAGTTAGAACAAAGTGGTCTTTGTTGTTACTTAATAAAGAGGTAAAAGTGTTCAACAGAATCAATCACTTTCAGCTGAAAGCACAGATAACCTGCACCAACATGTGTTACAAGTATCTGACCCCGAGTACACACAAACACAAGTCATTTATACAGTAGAGGTGGTCAGGCAGGACAGCACGTAATACATTACATTACAGTTCATTTAGCTGACACTTTTGTTCAAAGTGACTTAATACACATTTCTGTCGACCAAATGGGAACAAATGCACAGAGAGATCGGACAGGCAGCTATTTGCAACCGTTAACATCCCTCTGCTAATTGCCGGACACTGGTCACAGTGACACCTACTGTCTGTCAAATGCAAGCAGACACAGGGGCATCAGACATGTGTCTCACAAGCGTGAGAAAACACAGGGTCAGTCACTGAAAGGCCAAACATCAAGTTTAAAGAGACACAATACAACTAAATTAGACTATGTGATACATTTCCTTGACAAACCATACTGTATATTTCTAAGAAGTGGACGTGGTCACCATGGCGTCACCGATTGGTTTGTGGAGTATGGTTTTTGGCAGTGGTTTGGCATGGCCGTCAACCATCTCGGTTTTTTAGATCTAGAAGTGACACGAGAGGGTGGAGCTCAGTACAACCAAATGCTGAACAAGACGTTTTTTAGGCTACCAAAATGTTACAATTAACATAATGAACTGAAAACACAACAAAGTCGTGAAACGAAAACTCAGACAGACACAGAACGGACAACGTAGTGTTGTAGCGACCTGTCAATCACAAGGTAGCCACGCCCTAAAGTATACGCTGCTTTGTCATCTATTTCTACTCTAGATTGGACCATCATTCACAATATGTTATACAATAATTAATCAGGACAGAAGTAAGTCATTTTCTTATTATGTTTTTGTAACCAGGTTCAAGGCACCTCCGCATTGGCTTCACCTTTCAGAGCCGGAGGTTGCCAGTTTGGCTGAACTGAATTGTAAAAAATAACTAATTTTATTTGAATTCTGCACTGCCAAGACCAGTAGTGCCCTCTAATGGTATCTTTCAAAACATACGAAGAGCTTGCTCCATCCTTACAGAGAAAACCTGATACGCAATGAAAAGCTTCAGATTTCTTTATTGATTTGGATGACGTGAACAAAGAAATCACTGTCATAACTGAGTCACCAGATATATTGTAACAGCATGTATTTCCGAAGACATTACCTGCAAAGTTCATCGCGTTATTAAATTACATGCACTAATAGAAAGTAATTCCCTCACCAACAAATGTACCTATGCTATTTTTACCTCATGTATAGGGAAGATGTTGGGGATGAGTGGAGGAGTCATCAACAAGTCACTCTCTAAACCTATAGACCTATAGGTTGTTCACGGCTCATTTTAATGACAGATTGTAAATACCACCGAGCGAACAAATGTTATGACAAATGTAATTATATTATTCTTACAGATAAAGAGTTATATTTAAGGAAAAGGAAAAACAAGGAGAAATAAATAAATGCCATTAATGAAGTGAATATTTGTGTCTCAGGCGACTCATTCCAGATGTACAGGACACAAATATCCTTTTCGTGCTGTGTGCTGTCCTCAAATCTTCATTTTCTTACAAGAAATGAAGATGTCTAATTTGGGTCACAGTAGGTAAAATTAGCCGTTGCAAGTGAATAAAGTGCTCGACAGAAACTAAACATTTCCTTCAGGCTCACTGTAGATATTTTGAAAATTAATGTTTTAAATTTAGATTTAGTTTCAGAGCATCCGCAGTGTTATATGTTATAATTATATTCTTATACTCCACTACATTTAAGACGTATTATTTTACTTTTTACTCCACTACATTTATCCGACAGCTTTACTTACCAGTTGATGAAGTGTCCCTTTATATGTTGTGTCTTAAGCTAAATAAACTCTTTAAAAAGCTTCTCATATCAGATGAAAGATATATCATTACAAAGCTGACAACAGGCTGTTTTTCTGAGCGCATGAAAAGTTGACATTTTAGATAAACGTGGTTCTCACAGGAAAGCAACGCTACAAACACATGATGATCTTTTAGAATATGATACATGGCTGTAGATTAAACTGCCAACAGCATATAAGTAAGAATTAGCACAACCTTAAACATCTACAGCAGTAAAATGTAACATACACATTACTGCATCAATAGCTTCAATCCATAAACATCATATATAATAAACTGACAGGGAACATTTGACTAATTTTACAATTAGTACTTTTCATACTTAAAATACATTTTGCTGATAATACTTTTATTTAAATAGGTTTCTGAATGCAGGACTTCTACTACTAGTAGATTCATTTCACAGTGTGGTATTAGTTATTTTATCGAAGTAATATCTGAATATTTCTTCCACCAGTGCAAAATACATTACATCAGATGTCACAGTGGTGTAAAGAAGTCAACGTTCAGCCTACAGATGGCGCCATACTGCCTGGTTCACAGCCGGCTCCATGTGTAGTGGATGTAACTATACAAGTGTGAGTAAATCACCTGTCATTCTTACCTGTTATTGGACACATTGTTGCAGGTGCATGATTCACTAGTTGACTCACCAAGGGGAGACTTTCCCTTGCAGTGTTCAGAGGATAACTTGGCACACACACACACACACACACACACACACACACACACACACACACACACACACACATCCTTGCACACAATGAAAGCATGAATACTTTTCTATTTGTGTCTAGTCTAATAAATGATAATAATTAGATTGGACACTATACTAATACTACATAAACTAAATGTATTGCTATCATGATACATGGCTCACAGTTTAAAGTAGTTATATGGACTCGTTGCTTTCAAATGCTTTAACACAATAAGCTAAAGAGGGTTAACTGAATAGGATTACCCATTAATCTCTGTGGAGGTAGTCGCATAAGTAATACTGCTTACATTTCACTATTTGTGTGAGCTAATTGTAATTAACCTGCCTCGGCTCTATCCAGCTGTCGCCTGTGTGTTCATCATGAGAAGGGCATAGATATAAGATATACAAATATAAATCATACAATAAATCTGAAGATTTGTGCTGTTATTTGTAGTTCTACACATGAACATTTTCAATGTTTCAACCAAACACACTGTATGTGTTTACATGTTGTCTGTTGTCATGCCGCTGAGAAACAAAATCAATCGGTCAAATCAATACTTGGAAATACCATTGACACCATTGTCCCTGGGCTTTAGGGTCATCTGTGCTGCGGAGGAAAGCAAAGGGAAAACAATAAAGTAATGGTCGTTACAGCATCCCCCAATAACACTAATCTGAGAATAGGATTATTACCTGATGGGAAATGAACAGATGAGCAGCAAAGGTGGACTCGGTTCACTTCACACCAGTGTAATTGTTTCATACACATGCAGACCACTTGCTATGCAGACAGCGAGTGCATAAACCAAACTTTCACACCAGGTCAATGAGATTCCCGTCGATAGTCGGGAGCAAATCCGAGTCCTGCTAGTAGAGAACTTTTACCAACCATGAATAGTTCAGAACTAGCGGAATTCCAGACCTACCCTCGAAACAGCAGCACATGAAATCAAGAGGCGTAAAAACAACTTTAAAACCTCTTGGATGATATGTAAATGCACATCATGACAGCAAAGTACTCTCCCCTAAGACATTAGCTAAAGTATTACTTCATGAACAATAATGACAACTCTGTAAAGTTAAATATGAATAGAGAAACATTTGTAAAAACAACATAAAGGAAAATAGAAGAAAAGTTTACAGATTTCTTTAGTTTCAGGATCCGTCCTCTCCTGGATGTGTAGTCCTTGCCCCACATGGAGTTCTTATCAAATCTGCGAGCCAGCTCCTTAAACAAGAGGTGGACTTTGAGAAAAAAAACAGAATCAACAGATTAAAATAAACCTTTGTTAACGCTTGATCTGAAGTGAACTGTTGTTCCGGAGAGATTAACGTGTTATTGAGTGAGCATGCCAGAAGTAATCACTCTATGTTAATCTGTTTTAAGGGAGAACCTGAGTTGTCCGTATAATCTGCTTTGGTCTCCTTGGACATGAGAAATCTTCACCTGGGTCGACCAGCTTCTGATAAGAGGTTCAACACTAAGAGGGGAGAAACTGCTACGACAGATACTCTACAGTGCCTTGAGTTAGATACAAGTATATATAGTGTCAATTTTATCAATGGTTATGAGTGTTTGGTACAGAGGCTCTTGGTCTGTTTTAAACAACCTGATAAGGTTCATAGAAACGTACCAGAGATAGGGTTAGAACGACTTGAACAAAGTCTTTTTTAATCTGAGCTTGGTTGCTGTGGAATCTGTCTTTTTTGCAGAGGAACGTTCCTGATTGAGTAAAATGACCCGGAAGTATCTAAGTGGACGCCATAATAAAAGCGGGTCGAATTCTCTAAACGCTAAAGAAAGCTTAGTGCTTCCTTTTATCATCTCCTTTAGCAGAGGATACACTGGACCATCCTTTGTGAAAGGAAAGGAGATAATGCCGTCCCACAATTCCTTGAGGCAGCAACATATAAAGTGACGCACCATTCACCCGTCAATAACATCCAACGTCACTGTTTAATTGAACACGATGGATATATTGAAAACATCCGTCTTTGGAGGTGTGATTCTATTTTGGACAGGAATCCTTACAGCATTGAGTTTGTCACTGTATAAATCATACACCTTGAGGCTATTCCACGTGATCTTCTTCAGATGATTAATGTGATAACTAATACGTAATATCTTTTACGTCCATTCACTGAGCACCCACCACCCCCCCCCCCCCGCCCCCCCATCGAGGCCGCCTCACACTATGAAAATCTCTGCCTTAGAGCTCGTCACTGCTTTCAGAATCGACTGACAAGAGTGAAGCCAGCAGATTACACTCGTCACCGACGATCTGGATCTGATTGATTACAACAATTAATGAATTATAACGTGAATGGAAATAGATGAAAGATCCGCAATTAAGTATACGCCTCAGATGCTGGTAAATAAACTGTGTGTGAAGGATAAATGTGTAGCTTCTAAAGTGATATATCCTTACACATTGTGTCGTTAGGCCAGAACCCTAAAGAGCTCTGTTTCTCTTTTATCCTCACCGATGCAACTACTGAGGTTACAGAGTTGAATATTTATGTGTGTACCTGCAGTATTCAATTATACAACTACAAAGATTGCACTTCTTCTGAAGTATATAGTGAGGACTTTAGGAGAGCAGAAAGCAAGGGCACAATAATTAGTATTTCTCCAAAAATAAATATTAAATGTTTAAGACTGAATCCCCTCAAATCCATTTCATGTAACGACCATGTAACGTACGTACCTGGGATAACTTGATGTGACATTATCTCGTTGGAAATTAGAAAGCAACACATTCTGGCAACTTTGGTGTTTAATCAAAAAAGAAATAGACGGGGATATTGAATGAAAAATTGTCGAGACAACATTTGGGTTGTGATCAATCATAAGTTAACATGGAGACAACATATTGACTCTATTCAATTCAGCAGCAATCCTGTCTGTATACATCTAGGGAGATATAAATTATAAAGCCTGTAGATCATTTATTGCTCACTTTTACTTGCTTAAACATCTTACTGTGTGGAAGTGTGGATGTCAACCTATAAAACATTACAAATGACTTCATGGGCTCCACTCCAGCATCTCACAGGCTGAGCCACATAATGTAAAAATATCTGGTAACTCTTTCTATAACGCATTATACATACTCAGAGTGCATAATAATATGTTTATAGCCCAGTATAATCCATATTTTAATCACTTATAATTATTCATAATGCATTATAATGCATTAGAATCTATTTTTATAATGCATTATAATGGGATTATAAATCCTTATAATTGCTCATTAACTTTAAGTAAAGTGAAAAACATAGTGACGTATGTGCAAGAACAACACACACAATGTTGGAAAATGAATTCATTAGTTTAAGGTGTCATAACAGAAATTGAATACTCTAAGTATGTTTATAATGCATTATAGACATGGGTGTTAAGTGTTACCAAATGTCTTTTTGGATTATTGTGTCTTTTTGTAATAATTTCAACACCACACTGCCTTCGTTTCTGATTACTTTATTGTTTATTCTCGTGCCTGTCAATTCTGTTTAGTCCTTTCGAAAGTGTTCTTTTCAAAAGTAATTCCTCAGAAATCCGGCAGCCATACTCTCTTCCCTTTGCCCTTGACATAAGGACTATTGCGTGAGCTGTAGGATCAAAGGAGAGTATAAAAATCCTATGTTCTGATGTGAACTGTCTTTCCGGAGGGATTAAAGGTGTCTTACCTCTCTCACAGGTCAACAACTGTGACTGTCGCTATTATAGTTCTGTGGATCACCCCTTGTCCGACAAAGCTGCTTTAAGACTTGGCTATCCTCTCATGCCCATGCATACTAACCTACTTAGAGCACAACAATACGCAGAAGATAAAATTAAGTCGATATTCACAGTTTTGCTGCCTTTGTCTTAATTTCACAAAATAATTCAATATCATGGAACAGATGCTTGATATTTCACTATAAGTGTCCCAATGTGGAATTATTCCTCTGCATCCACTCGTATAAGAAAATAAACTTTTGCTTTGAAGCTGAAGTTATCATTTGATACACACATTCTTTGATTCTTTATTACTTGTTATTTTTCAGATTCCTATAGCTATATAGTAAATTGACTATATTAGCTACTGCAGGTCTCAATGAGGATAAAATGATGGCTCAAAACTGACATTTATGTCTTAGTCAAAGGTCTTGCAACTAATCCTCATTTTAATGGAGTGGGCGTAAATCCGCTTTCAAACAAGATTATTTAGGCATTTTGTGTCTTAAGGTAATAAGCTAATGGTTTTAATTACAGTTCAAATAAGTTTGCTTATCGCTGCTTTTCCTAACCAAACCACCTAATCCTACCAGAGGTCTCTGAAGCACAAGTATAAAAGCTAAAGTCAGATGTGTAGCACAAGTCACCCACGGAGGTTGCAAGTGACGAGAAAGGCCAGCTGCTGAGGTCCTCCCTCTACAATCATAATGGCAGAAGAGTGGGGAAAACAGGCATTTGCTGCCAGGCGGTACAATGAAGATACAACCAGGGGATCAGCATTCACTTACACAAACAGCAATCACACCAAAGGTACAGTTTGATCTTTTTATTTATTTATTACTACAATGGCTGTGTTAACCAGAGCAGAATCTATATTGTTTACCAATGGAAGCTGATTCAAATGTAATGATTTAGCACTATATTGTGTTGACTAATAGGGGAGTAAGGGAATCTTTAAAGTCATATGGTTGAATTTTATATGCTTAAAATAATTACATTTGGTAAATATTTAAAACACACACTAATTCAGACACTTGTTTGAAGTTTGGAGTGACGTAGTGTATTGTTTAAAGGATAACTACAAAATTAATTCATTAAATTAGATGTTTTTATTGATCATTTCATACTAGCAAGAATTTATTTTGTAGTTTTGCATCATATTTGACAGTTTGCTGATGAAAATGTATAGTGTCAGATAAATACCTAATTTTCTATATTAGAAAATACTCTATTACTTTACATACTTAGATATTTAGAGATTGTTGCTGTCTTTTCACCTGAGACTAAGCTATCTCACATGAACACTTTGCTTCCAAGCCGTTGACAGGATTGTTGTATATCCACATCCGACAGAAGATTGAGAGTTAAAGTTAAAACATTCATGTCTCATTCTTAATACAGACAGACAGATAATGTAGTTTCATTATCATTACATACAAAGTGTTCAACATTAAATATTTAAACATGTGCTGTCTCAAAAAGGTATTGGTTCAAAGGTCTTACAAAATAAGACCATGTGGACCAAATGAGATTCTAAAGACTAAATGTGAAATAGTTTTTTTTTCTTTCAGATCCCTTTGAGGGTCCCAATTACCACATTGCTCCTCGATGGATTTACAACATTGCGACAGTCTGGATGTTTTTTGTGGTCGTCTTATCAGTCTTCACCAACGGTCTCGTGTTGGTGGCCACAGCAAAGTTCAAGAAACTCCGTCACCCTCTGAACTGGATCTTGGTCAATCTTGCAATCGCTGATCTCGGAGAGACAGTTATAGCCAGCACAATCAGTGTATGCAACCAGTTTTTTGGTTACTTCATTCTGGGACACCCAATGTGCGTCTTAGAGGGCTACACTGTCTCCGTTTGTGGTAAGTGGACACAATTCTTTCTCTTTGATTGGAAAGTGTTTGGAAAAAGAGTTTTCTTGGTGCTGCATGTGTTATCAGGTTTAAATACCTTCACTGAGTATCCTTATTCTTTACACAGGCATTGCTGCTCTCTGGTCCCTGACTATCATCTCCTGGGAGAGATGGATTGTTGTGTGCAAACCTTTTGGAAATGTCAAGTTTGATGCCAAATGGGCCACAAGTGGAATAGTGTTCTCCTGGGTCTGGTCAGCAGTGTGGTGTGCTCCCCCCATGTTTGGATGGAGCAGGTAGCCTGATGATTTTTTGTCTTACAAAACATTGTTGTTTTTTTAACGAGTGGAACCGTGAACTAAACATTTTCTTGCATCAGGTACTGGCCTCATGGACTAAAGACTTCCTGTGGACCTGATGTATTCAGTGGAAGTGAAGACCCTGGAGTCCAGTCCTACATGGTTGTTCTTATGATCACATGTTGTATCATTCCTCTGGCTATCATCCTCTTCTGCTACCTTGCAGTCTGGTTGGCTATCCGTGCCGTGAGTTATCTTACAAGCAGCTTTCTATAAAGTAGATCACGGCCTGGCAGAATCTCACACTCTGTTATTTTGTTGATCACAGGTTGCCTTGCAGCAGAAGGAATCAGAGTCGACCCAGAAGGCTGAGAGAGAAGTATCCAGAATGGTCGTTGTCATGATCATAGCATATTGCGTCTGCTGGGGACCTTACACCACTTTTGCCTGCTTTGCCGCGGCTAACCCTGGATATGCCTTCCATCCTCTGGCTGCTGCCATGCCCGCATACTTTGCCAAGAGCGCCACCATCTACAACCCAGTGATCTATGTCTTTATGAACCGGCAGGTGGGCACAACAGTCACATTGCCACATTGATCAACTTTCTAGATCAGACGTGTTTGGTTTATACTTTTAATAACATCCTTTTTTATTCTCTCCCTATCAGTTCCGTGTATGTATCATGCAGCTCTTTGGCAAAGAAGCAGATGATGGCTCTGAAGTATCCACTTCAAAGACAGAAGTCTCCTCCGTGGCTCCTGCATAAAGCTGCTGGAAAAACAAAACTGAGAACCATTGTGATTTGTACAGCAAATATGTATTGTTTAATTTTTTTAGTAAATATAGCTTTCTGGCAAAATACAAAAACAAAAACAAAAAAACATAAAGCAAATGAATCATTATATGAATTGTGTTTTTTTCAGATGAACATAAAAAGAATATCAAGCATACTTAACGTTTTCCTTTTGGTGATTTTTAATAACTGGAGGAGATTAGACACTATTTTCCCTATTACTGGTGTTTATGTTACTGTAAAAGACCTTACACACATTGCAATGTCTCAAAACACTGAAACAGGGTTATGGAGTAGCTCCAGATTGTACATCTTGGTGAAAGTTCGGAAGTAGAAAGTTTCTCTTTATCCTCCCCCTGGGAGAAAGACTGCATGATTTTCCCAACTGAAACCAAAATCTAAGATGAATAAATTAAATTGTTTCTGCTGATGTGCTTATTGATGGAAGTGGTGTATGTAGACCAACATTACTGGTTAGAGACAAACAGAGAATTATCTTCTAACTCTGCATCTTAAAGTATACCTACTAATCTGGAAGATTTCCATTTGAATTAATGTCACAATCTATCTCAGAATGAGGTAACACATTTGGGTGTGTGAGGCGGCATTCCCTGTAAAATCTCTAGAAACAGATGTATGTAATGTAGACTCTGTAGGCAACGGGACAAGACTTTGGCCTTGGAAGCATTCTGGTATAAGTTTGTAGTTTTTGTAGTATTAGTATATAGTATAGTCCAATCATGTTTGAGCAGGCTTTGATTGTATGCAGGTAAACAGTCTGTGTTGAAAGCAGAAGAGACAGGACGTATTGGCCGAAATGCATTGTCGTGTCTCAAGTTGCTATTTGGACCGCAAACATTGAGCACAAGCGGAAGAAGAAGTCTTGGCCTGGATATTTGCTTGCTACACCAGAACCCCCAAAGTACTTGCCCCCAGAGGTTAAATTGTTGTCAGTTCAATTGCCGATGGGTTCCAAGTCTGCTCCCACAGTAACTGGCGTCTGGGGTTTTGACCATCAAGCACTGATACACCAGATTAAACCATTATAGCAGCTTTGGTAAACCTCTGCTTGCCCCTGAAGTGAACTTCGTCTTTCATTTAAAGGGTTACAAAGCAAACATGTTCGAGGGGATTGACCGTCTCAATTTCTTGGCACAACCTGCAGTCTCCCTCTAATCTGATTTTGTCTGTTGGGACATGAAAAAGCTTCACCTGCATTAGCACAGTGTGCTCAATGTGCCAGAACAGGGAGAAACTGCTACGACAGCTGGCACCCTTAAATTACCCTCTAATACCCTCAGAAAAACAGAGCTATACTTTGTATAATAATACTAAATTCAAATTGATTGTTTATCTGTTCATTAGATACACAATGAAATTATCATTACCAAATTAAGGGTTAGGTGCACAACATCATCAAATATATAAGTTAAATTTCATTATGAAGGAAACCATAAAAAGAAAATCATCCTTGGCAGCACACAATGATATGAAGAGTAACAGACAATGATTTCAACAGCATCCAATTGAGGTGCAGTATATCGCTTTGTTTGTTTGCATCTATTTTCCTTTCTTAAACCAGTGATGGAAGACGTTTTCAGATTGTTTAAGTGAAAGTATCAAAAGTAATGCATGCTAACTTTGAAATAAATTAAAACAACTGCTTAGGTATAAAGTCTTTTTCAAGGTCACTTTAGCCGAACCGTTTAAATTCAGGTCCAGCTCAGGTCATTGTGTTGGCATATACTGTAGATAGATATGCAGACAGGGTTTGGGAACCACGTCGTTTGAACGGTCTTTTATTTTGACATGTAGCCGGATGTTGTGTGTGACGTCATTGAGTGCGCATGTCCAGCCTCCTGCCACACACGTGAAGTCCGTAAAGAACAAGACTAGAAGTCATGTCCAAAGCTAGTACGTATTTTATCGACATTTACTAATTGTATTCGCTCACTAAATAACTGTCGATGGTTTTTAATTAATTCTGTCGTTTCTACACTTTGCAGAACAAAAACGAGCCAAACGTCTCGACTTCCTCGGAAAATGTAAGGTAAGCGCGACACGGCTAATGTTATCCGAGGATATCTTTTAGTGCTGCAGTCAAAACCTGCTGTGTAGTTCAGCCTTTACTTTCAAGAAAATGTCATAGTGTCCCAGCTCCCCTCATCACCACGTGTCTCCATAATCAAACCACACAACTGGAGTTACAGTGTTTATAACGTCACATGAGACCCTCTAAGCTTACTGCATGGCAATTACATACACTAGCGTTCAAAGGTTTGGAATCGACTGCCCCGAAAGCTTGATTGGGTCTTTAAAGGTCTTCAATGCTTTTAATTTGTAGAATGTCCTCTTTACAAATAGATGTTATTTTGTGTTTGTTTTGTACATGGAGAACACTGTACACTGGTTCTACCGGAAAGGGACAAAGATAACTCTGAAGAAAGAAATCACCAGTAAGAAATTGGAAGTTTAGCTTTAAAATGTGTGCAGATTTAAAATAAGAGCATGTGTCAAGTGCGCAAAGATACACTTAAAACGTCAAAATAGAGAAGGTTAGTCTAGGAGGGCTATCCCTATTGCAACTGGAAGACCTATTCAATCTGACCACTAAGTAGACTGCAGAGGGCCAAAAGAAAAATGACATCCCAAATTATACAGAGCCCAATTGCACCGTTGTTGTGGTTCAATAATGATCATGGGTGTGGACTGGTAAATAAATTAGAAATTGCATTGTAATTAGCATAGTTTGCTCATTGAAACGTGGAAGCTTCTTATTTAATTTACAAAGCCTCACAAATGTGGGGATAAGCTGAATGTTTAGCGTGCTTTGATGCCTTCATAAAGAACTTGAAAAAGATATTATTTAAGATAATATATTTTGTATGTTTTCCTGCCTGCAGACTAAAGATGGACAAAATGATTCTGAGCAGTCATCTGTGCAGCATGTCAAAGTCATCAGAAAACAAGAAGAAATCCGGAAGCAAAGGGTGAACATATGAATGTCTTGACTGTTCTTGTATTTGAAGTTACATTGCTGATCATTTCTTGAAGTAAACCAACAATTTGTATATTTCCTAAATAGCTTCAGGACCTCCAGGACAGGCAGAGAATTTCTAGAGAACGAGAGCAGATGAAGAGGAGGAATTTGCAAAGCTTTCAAAATGACATCCTGCAGCGACAAAGAGAGTTTGAGCAGAAGGTAAACTTTGGAATATTTAGTGGAAATGGACTGCAATTAGAATAACTGCCCACTGTGCAAAGTGCCACTGTATTGATTTCTGTTTTCTTGTTTGTGTTCACAGGAGACGGACATGCAGAGTTTGGAGAAGAATGTTAATTTTGAAAATGAGAATTCGAGAAAGGCATATTACAGAGAGTTTAAAAAGGTCCGTAGTTGCTGCATACATGCCCCTAACTGGGTCATCTCTAATGAATATTACATAGAATTATCGTATAGAAAAGGCTGAAATGCACTTTTAAACATGAACACTTTGTTTTTTTAAAGGTAGTGGAGGCCTCAGATGTAATTTTGGAAGTTTTGGATGCACGTGACCCTCTCGGCTGCAGATGTCCACAGGTGGAGCAGGCAGTCATTCAGAGCGGAACGAACAAGAAGATAGTTTTAGTACTTAATAAAATTGGTAAGTTAGCTCAGCGTTGTTTATTGTGTCAAATATCCAACACTTGACTTATATGGTTTTACTTTGATTATAGATTTGGTGTCAAAGGAAATCGTGGAAAAGTGGATTAAATATCTTCGTAATGAGTTTCCTACAGTAGCTTTCAAAGCATCTACTCAGCAACAGAACAAGAACTTGGTATGCAGTTAAATATTTATATTTTGATCATCTAAAATTTCAAATTGAGAGTCCAATAATTAAAGCTCTGGAATCACATCATTCCACTCAAACACTTTGTCCGTCCTGTGCCATGGACAGAAACGCAGCAACGTGTCAGTGACCAAAGCCACCACAGAGCTTCTTAACACCAGTGCTTGTATTGGAGCAGATTGTTTGATGAAGCTACTCGGCAACTACTGCCGCAACCTCGACATAAAGACGGCCATCACCGTAGGTGTTGTAGGTAAGCCGAACTTCCAGCAGAACACCAGGTTCTTTCAGTGTAAAAGGCGAGGTTGTCCAAAGTGAAATCCTTTTGCTATTCCTGTTTTGTAGGTTTCCCTAACGTGGGAAAGAGTAGTTTGATCAACAGTTTGAAACGGGCACGAGCGTGTAATGTCGGAGCCACTCCTGGCGTCACCAAGTAAGTATGAAAAGCTGTGGATTTAGAGCTGAACAATTAATCGCAGGAGGCGAAACATTTGTTTAAAGCAAAATATGTGTCACAATACTAAATACTACTATACTATTGTGGTGCTGCAGAGATCACACGGCCTACAAATCGTATTCTTTGTTTGGTACAGATCCTCACATCATGATCATTTTAATATATTTTTCAATTAAACTGAGAATGATGATGTAAAAATGTTAATTCCCTCCAATATTGTGAATCATATCACACTTGCCATATCAGTCAAAAATAATCGCAATTAGATATTTTTTCCAAATCGTTCATCCTTCACTCCTGTTCATCCTTCACTCCTGTTCATCCTGCTTGTTCCCTACTAGTCTTGCTGATGTGTTTGATGGATTTCAGGTGCCTTCAACAGGTGCATTTGGACAAACACATTAAGCTTCTAGATTGCCCCGGCATTGTCATGGCAACTTCAACGACTGATGCCGCAATGATTCTTCGTAACTGTGTGAAAATCGAACAGCTTGTAGATCCCTTTTCACCCGTTGAAGCCATCCTTCGACGCTGCAACAAGGCGGAGGTATGTCACGTTGTCGTTACAACCTTCTTGTATGTTGCTTTATTGTGTCTTTTGCACGCTGCCATTACAGTATTTCTGCCGGATGTACAGATCATAGAGCACTACGGAGTCTCCGACTTTCACACAGCTCTGGAGTTCTTGGCAATGCTCGCTCGACGTCAAGGCAAACTGAAAAAGGGAGGACTGCCTGACACTGACAAAGCCGCCAAGAGTGTGTTAATGGACTGGACAGGGTGGGTAACATTTGGATTTTGTTGAAATTTGACAAATGACATTTAGCCAGTTCTTATCACTGTATTCATTTCAGCATGTTGTGTTATTTAGCGGAAGGATCAGCTACTTCACACACCCTCCAGAGACACACACTCTCCCCACACACGTCAGCGCTGAGATTGTTACGGAGATGGGTAAAGCTTTTGACTGGGATGAGCTGGAAAAAGGAAATCAGGAAGTTCTTGCAGGTAAAGTTTACTTCTAGTGGAAGTGAGAAACACTGGACTCATTATTCACCAATATCTTTTTGAGTTTGTTCCTCGTAAGTTGAAAGGTTGTGCCAGTTGATCCTAATTAGCTGATAAACGCCTCGCAAAGCCACGTAAAAGGACATGACACCGTAGGGCCGTGTGCACACAGAAATTGAAAAGAAAGAATGAAATCAAGAATGCCCAAACTAAAGTCTAAGGAGGGTGCAGCACTGGACTCCAAATGTAAAAACACTTCAATAGTACTGAAGTGGAGGTACTTCTGCAGGGAGTGAATGCCAAACGTAGAAGTTTATATAAAATAACACAAGAAGAGATGCATGGGATGCCATTACTCGCTCTTTGTTGAAGTGTTTGTGTTTATTTATTTCAAAAGACAATAATGCTTTGTAAAATATTTACAAAAAGTATCTGTGTAAATTATAGAAATGATTATGTACTTTAAATCCTATATTAATAAACTGAAGTGTGTGTGTGTGCGTGTGCGTGTGTGTGTGTGTGTGTGTGTGTGTGTGTGTGTGTGTGTGTGTGTGTGTGTGTGTATTTAGTTCTTGCCGAAGAACAATCCCAATAAGAAAACATTAGTAAATGTCAGAACCTTTGTGAAAAGTGGGTTTTAAGAAGAACTTTCCTCCTAAGAACGGATGGTGAATGAGGCCCAAAGTACAAGTTACTCAGGATAAACCACAGACCGTCTTTTGGTGAAAAGTAGTTCCAAAGGCAGGTACCTCAGAAGATAAACCTGAAGCTATCGGCCCCCCCACCCCCACCCCCACACATTTAATTGCTAACATTTTTGTGACCTGACCCTTATAATAGGGTTGTAATATAATTCCATAATGATATTAGACTTTGTTAAGATTAGATTAGACTAAAATAGAGTCGACTAAGATCACCGTGGCTTCCATTGTTAAAACATCCAGACGGCAGTAAGTTGACCAAAGTTGGATTTGCTATTCGCTTGTCTTTCAGAGTCATCATGTCCTGATATCCAAATGGGATTTTGCATGGAAACCACTGGAATGACACAAGGGGGCGAGGGTGAACTGTCTTCTGACCTGGGAATGGTGGGGGGGTCTTTGGAAGAGCCAGAATCTAAAGACGAAACTGAAACTATGGAGGATGGCCAGGACCAAGAGGTATGAAACTAAAGTGTTTAATTAATTACAGTTTGTTTTGCACTTCAACAATCAACTTCAATCAACTTTCCTTCCTGCTCAAAATAGTTTGGACCAATGACAGTGGAGATAAAATCTCAGAGGTCAAAGACTAATTTACCTGCAAGTGATGCTGCACCCAGGGCTCCAAATTTGAAGGATATCTTGGATATACATCCTCTACAGCAGGGTCAGGCACTCCTGGCTGCTGGCAAGAAGAGGAAGAAGCAACAGAAAAGAGCTGGTTTGTGTTAATATTTGTCTGTCTAATACAATGTGTAATGTTGTCTGTAGTGTGGCGTGTTCACGCAATGATTTCTTAATATACTTTTAACCATAATCTGAGAAAGTAAAGAAACAAACAAACTATAACAGCATGTTAGTTTTATTGTAAACAGGATGAATGAAACAAAAGTGCAAAGTTGATAGTGGGGATAAAACGTTAATGTAAAGCAAAAGGTTCTGTTGTGATTATTTGTTCCACCCCAGTAGCTGATCTTCTGTAAGGAGTAATGATGTATGTTATGTTTAATCATGCAAAATTAAATTATTATTATTTTATTTTTTTCTCTGCAGACAAAATTGCCACCAAACTGTCGGACACATTGACGGCTGCAATGGACTTCTCATTTTCAGATAACTGATTGAAATAAAAGATTAAAAGAATACATTATTTGTTTTGTCATTTTTGGATGTAAATTAGCTACAGTATTGTGATTTGAAAAGGTAATACAATCCACATGAAAAACGTATACTCCAGGGACCCTTGATCCTTTCTTAATTTAATCTTAAAATAATCCCTTTTCTGGTAGTTTATGACTAGCATTATTACACTTCCAGATCGAGGAACTAATTGCACTTTAGATTAAATAAAGACTTTCATCCCAGTTACACTAGTTTGAATATAAAATACTACAGTTGTTTCTTTTAACTCTGGTATACCTGCACTACATAGGCCGTTTTGAAAATGTTGTAACCTCACAGCAGACAACAAGTTCCGGGTAACGTGTGTGGTCGGATGAACTCAGCCCGTCGGCCCAAGAAAAACAACACTGTTTGGTGCCGTGGCTAGCGACTGTTGAAGAGCTTGTATTTACCGACTTTCACAATGGCAAAGAAAGCGGAGGACTTCGGATATTTCTGGCTGTGATTACGTTAATCACATCTAATACTACAGTACGTTTTTATATTTCCTCTAAAATAAGCTATCCAGTTAGGTAGCATTAGCTTTTTGGACAACTAACATGCTAGGTAGCTAGTTTAGCTAAACAGCAACTTCCTATTTTTACTTTGCCGTGACGCTGCTGATACTCTACTGCTTTCATTAAAACATCCTCATCTTTTGCCGACTGGAAGGAAACTTTAACTGAGAAGCCACTTAAAGCGTCGGCGGTGTAAACAGTAACGTTAGCTAGCTTTAGCTTTAGCTTTAGTTGATGTGGGCCCGTTCACAGCACTGAGCTGTCAAGTGAACTCTGCTGTCGTGACGCGAGATTACAGCTCACCAAAAATAGAGATTACGAAAAATCCTACCAGTAAAATAGCTAACCATGTATATTTCTTGTCTAAATGGCTCATAGATATACCCCAAAATGATCATGGCATGAAGTAAAGCCGCCTTTTTATGGTTTGTTGTCAGTCTGGACAACGACCACTTCTCGCGGACATAACGGCACTGACGATTTATTTTCACGTAGCTAACTCACACACAGGATGAAGCAATACTGACAGCCAGTTACTCTGTGTACATGTACACACATTGTAACGACGTGTTTTGAATCCTGTGCCTGCATTTGTTTTGGAAACATAGTGAGTGCACAAATTCATTTGACTCCTGAGAGAGGGAATATAACGGAAAGTCACCGTGTGCTAAATCTGAAATCTGTGAGGCTGGTTTCAGCTCTGCGTTAGACTGAGGAGATATTTATGAGTCCACACCATCTCAATGAAAGGCAAAGAAAGAGATACAAATGTACCAGCTTTAACTAAAGAGGGTACAGGTAGGCAGTTTAACATAAGCTATCTTAAAAATGGTCTGCTACACATCCAGATGCAAGTTAACTATTAATAATAGTTTCCAGAGAAAGGCTAATTGTCCTCATGTGCAACAAGGTATCCTTTAGACCATGCAGCGGTATCAGCAGAGGTCAATTCAATAAATTCCTACATGGAAAGGGGAAGACAGATGTTGACCCTGATGTGAGTTTTATTGACAAAGAAGGTATGATTTCGTCACAATCGGCACCTGATGAATCATCAGCAGTAGGTGGAGAGAGCTTTATAAATTGATTGATGGTGTTCAGCAAAATGTCCTTAATTGTGCATATCAAACGTCCAAAAAAGTGTTGATTTTTAATTGATTCTTTAATTGCTACACAATGTATAGACCTGTAATAACTTAATGGGGTGGTGGTTTGTGGTTAGGTAAATGTAAAATGTAACTTTAATTGCTTTATGTGTTGTTGAATGGCTTGCGGTTGCTTTATTGCGTATCTTAATCATTTTAAGAAAATACAACATTTCCATTGGAAATGAGGATGTCGATACCACAGTGGGGGATTTTTAAGTTTGAGTTGCGTTATAACGAATAAGACATTACATACTTTTAAATACTGGTAAATCTATCTATAATGCTGTTTTGTTCTGTCTGTTTTCCAGCTCCATCCCTAGATCTGGATAGTCTCTTTAGCCATGTCGTCACGTGTGTTGCTGCGGCAGCAGCTGATGCGAGAACAAGCCCAGGAGCAGGAGAGACGTGAGGCCCAGCAGCAGGCCTCTGTCTCTCAGCTGCGGGGCTCTGACTCCACTCCAGCCATCTCTGTCACAATGCCCCCAAATGTTGCCCGCCCCCCTCCGGCACAGGTGCCTGTGGAGGTGCTGAAAGTAAGACAGTCCTGTTTGTATGATCATCACTTGTGTTCTTTTTTTTAATGACATCTGGTTATGTCAGAACATGAGCCCTTAACTCCTCTTTAAATGATCAGGTGCAGACCCACTTGGAGAACCCCACCAAGTACCACATCCAGCAGGCACAGAGGCAACAGGTGAAGCAGTACCTCTCCACCACTCTGGGCAACAACGCAGTTACCCAGACCATGGGTGTGTCCCCTGTACTGCATTCCAGTTCTGCCCCTGATGTTGCTCCTACTGCAAACAGTGCACCTAACAGTCCTATGGCTCTGCTTAACATCGGATCCAACAAGGAGGAAGTAAGGGAAATTCCCCTTTAATACCAGCGGCTGAACTTGTTGTGTGTGGGTTTCGGTTGGCTGCTACAGCAGATTGCACAACCTTGTTAATAGTTGCCTTTCTGCAAACTTACAGTGCGATTTTGGAGAAGTTAAATGTCTAACCTTCTGCTCACTTCTAGCTAATTACTTTTTGTTTGCTCTGCAATGAAGTGTCCGAAGGTCCCACTGCGCTGATGCATGCCTTTTGTCATCGTACCCCTGTTGGCCTGTTGTCACAATAAGATGTTAAATACTGCACCTTCAGTTAAACCATGCCAGCACTTCTCCTGTACACACTCCTCTCTTTGAAATCAGGCCTCTTCAGTTAAAATGCGTTAAATGTTTAGTGTCAGCCTTTACACAGTAAGTTTTAGATTACAAAGCACACTGTGTACATACGTGTTGATTACTATGACATCTTTAACCCTTTACTGACATAGAGCCACTGGTGTTTTCTCTTCTCTGCTTTATCTAGATTGACGATGTGATCGACGACATCATTAGTCTTGAATCCAGTTTTAATGACGACATCATTTCTCTGATTGACTCAGGACTTCAGTTGCCTAGCACCGTATGAAGAACATTTATTTATTTGAACATGTATACTTCCTCCTTTTCTTTTTTTAAGTTTGGTTTAGAGTTTGGAGGTTCTTCTTTATATGCACAGTGACAGTATAACAATGTGGATTTCAGGTCTAACCCAGAAACTTTTTTTAAACCCAACATGTTTTTTCTGTGAATGGACGGAGTCTTTTATGTGTGGAATTCTGAAGTTGTAGGAGCAAATATATACTTTTGGCACTCTGTTACTATTTGTCACAAAAGTGCTGCCTGGGCGGGGTGAAAGTATCAGAGAATACAAGACAGGAAGAAGTGAGACCAAGTGAATCGCACTCGTAAAAAAGTTCAGTGTAGCTGCGAGGTTGACAAGTTATTAGTCAGAGGGGAGAAGTTGCCAAAGTTTTGCCGCAAAACAAAATATGAGGATTATGGTGATGCTGTTGGAAGAAAAGAGAAAGAAGTACAGTGAGGTAAATGTTTGTGAGGATTTAATAGCTTTAGTATGTAAGAATGTAATATAAATGGTTGGATTTTGGGCGTTATGCTTAAACAGCGTCTGTTGATTAAATGTTAGTTTTTAAACATACTTGTAAATTAAAGCCTGCCTTTTCTTTACGGCACATGTGCTCTGTGCAACATGTAGTAGCATCTTTCTGATGCCACAGAAACCAGCTTTGATTGTATTTTAAATTGAGTTCTTTTTAACTTGTAAGCAGGGATGGGGAAGACCTCTATTTTACATGTTTGCTTCTAGGTTTATGGTAATAAGTGACAATTCTTATGACATATATTTTAACATGTTCCATTTCCTGTAGCTCCCAGGAAATCTGTTGGATGTATACAACAGCCCTGGAATGGCAGCACCTACTCTCACTGCCAGCAACTCCTGCCCTGCTGATCTTCCACAAATTAAAAGGGAAATTACTGGTACGGTAAATAACTTCATAAACATGTGCCTTTTTAAAAAAGTTTGATAATATTTCAACGTGAGAAACACTATGAATTCTTTCTTTAAGATTCAGATGTCAAAGCAATAATGAAAGAAAGGCAGAAGAAAGACAATCACAACCTCAGTAAGTCGAGCTTTATTTCAATCATTTTGAATGTTAATGCAGTAACATCAGAATACAGTTAGAGCAAATGTGACGTGCAGATTAAAAATGTCCCTCTCCATGGGATGTGCTTCTTTGCCTGTGTCAACACGAGGGCAACCCATTTTATCTGCGTGTCTGCTCATGTATATCAAACAATGCTTGCTTATTGATAACTGATTGTTGAAGTTAAACTTAAGTGTGTCCTTCTTGCTTGTCTACAGTTGAGAGGAGGCGGAGATTTAACATCAACGACCGTATAAAGGAGCTGGGCACTCTGATACCCAAGTCGAGTGAACCGTAAGCGTAGTTTGATTTTTCAGGATGTTAATTTTCCTTTTGCTGAATCACTTAATAAAAAACTAATTATGGTTAAAAGAAGTGGACGAAGCCCCTGGGTCGGAAAAGTGAAGCTAATGTGGAAGTGCCTTAAACCTGAACCAGCAGGGGGCGACTCCACTGGTTGCAAAACAAGTCCGATTGTATAGAAGCCTATGAAAAAAAGAACCCAACTCCTCACTCGATTTATTACCTCTGTAAACATATTGCTAATAAGTTTATTGTCTTAATCACTGGTTTCAGGTCTTTTTCAATACAGCGTGATGATTATTTTTTTTAATCCTATTTAGAGTAAAATAGAAGATAAAGCAGTGTGTGTTTTAGGGCGTGGCTACCTTGTGATTGACGACTCACTACCATGACGACAGAAAAATAATTGCCAATTTTTAAAAATTTGATAATTCGTTAGTAATTTTTCATGCAGAAAATGCTGTTTTGAGCCTCAAATATGGAGATTTCCTGCTTTTTCTCTGTTTTATATCATATTAAAGTGAATATAATATAATTTTGGACAGACAAAACAAAACATTAAAAGACATCCCCTTGAGAAACTGGGATGGACATTTTTCTCTATTTTCTGACATTTTATCGTTCAAACTATTAATCAATAAAATAATCTTCAGAATAATCAATAATAAAGAATTGTTAGTGGCAGCTCCAGTAGTAATACGTATCTCTTGCCAGCTCTACCCTCTCGTACAAATATGGTCCCTTCTGTCTTCAAAAAAACCGAAATAAAACTCCAGGCTTAAAACGGTATTCCACAAACTAATGGGTGGCGTCACGTTGGCTAAATCCACTTCTTTTACAGTCTTTGCTCCCTGCAACTGTTGTGTATTAAAAATCTTGTTTGGTGTTTCTATTTTTTTTTTCATTCTACCCTGCCTCTACAATATATGTTTACTGATATCACAACGATGTCAGCGAAATGCGCTGGAATAAAGGCACCATCCTGAAAGCTTCCGTCGACTACATCAGGAAGTTGCAGAAGGAGCAGCAGAGAGCCAAGGATATCGATATGCGTCAGAAAAAGCTGGAGCATGCAAACCACAGTCTAATGTTACGCATCCAGGTCAGTGTTTGTTTGTCAGCTGTGTGAGAGGGTGGCATGTCCAAGACTTTAAAAACAACAGCTGTGCATCGCTGGACTAGTTGTGGTTAGATGTGGCTGCAGTGCTGAGTGGGTCTACAAGTTGCTTGCTTCTCGTAAAGAGAACGATGCACGCCACGGGCCTAGGTGATCACACATTTCTGCAGACAACAGAGATATTAAATATTCAAATATTTAGCAGTTAATGATTTTAGGATATCTTTACTCATGCAGGACACATCTTATTTGTTGATAGCTAGTTCTCTAGGTCATGTGAAGAAATGTATAATTTGCTCTGATTAGTTCTCTACTTTCACTTGGTTAATCCCTCACTGCCACTTTGGATCATCAAAGTTCACATTTATTTTGTGCAGCCTGAATCAGTCATCTCATTTAAGTTGCTTAGCTAAAATGTGCTTTTTAAGGTATTGTTTATTTTAGCGATTATTTCACGTGCAAAACAAACAGCTCCTGGGTGTTCTAACATAATAACCTTTTCAGTCATTCCTGGATATGTCATCTGAATATAAATATGATGCTGTTCTTTTCAGGAGCTGGAAATTCAGGCGCGGCTCCACGGCCTGCACACTGACCCCTCTCTGCTCCATCAGCAGCAAGTCCCACAGAGCGGTCCGTCTCTGCCTCCCAGTGCAGGGGGGCTCTCCTCCCAAAACCTCCTCAGTCTGGGCGCGGCAGGCATCGGACAGGGTCTGCCGGCCTCCTTCTTGTCCCCGCCCTCCTCAGACTCTCCCGCAGGAGTCACCATCAGCGGCCCCCTGGACCTGGGTAGCCTCAGCTTTGCCGAGCTAGACGACGTCTCTGCCTCAGCGTTCTACCCCGACGTGAGCTTGGGAGACATTCTTATGGACGAGGGGTGCACCCTGTCTCCGGGGAGGGGGGCTGAGCCGCTCTTTTCTCCTTTGTCACCAGGTGCCTCGAAAACCAACAGTCGCAGGAGCAGCCTCGAAATGGACGAGGA
Organism: Cottoperca gobio; assembly: GCF_900634415.1. Classification (NCBI taxonomy): domain Eukaryota; kingdom Metazoa; phylum Chordata; class Actinopteri; order Perciformes; family Bovichtidae; genus Cottoperca; species Cottoperca gobio. The sequence continues at coordinate 6,706,063 of NC_041359.1, read as the reverse complement.
CTTGTGATGCGCCCTGTGTGGTGGTCAGAGACTGTCTGTAGGGACAAGAATGTCAGGAAGCGCAGTCTATCCCTGAATAACATCAGTCTATTTATTTGACTGTAGAAATTAACTTAGAAACTTTAAGATCAAAACTAACAAACATTGGACAAACGTTCTTTCTAATTTCTTTTGCCATACAGACCTAATTATTATTGTTCCTATTTGGAGCTGTTCAGATGATCATGTCTGGGTTTTTTTAAATGCAATCTTATTAAAAATGGGATATTGTATAATAGGGGCATGGATTTAGCATTAAGCGATAATACATTCTGAAATAGTTTTTAAGATTTTACTTCAGAGATTTAAGAGGGATATAAAGTTTGCTTGAATTTATTATGTGCTCATTTTTAGGGAAGGAAGCTGTGAGGTGTCACCGGCACAACAAACTGATTAAGAGATGCCGACAGACAGTATATTTTGTTGTTGTTTTTTCAACTGACTGGAATCAGGGTTTGTTCATAGCAGTCGCATGCTCATCCATGTTGGGTTGTTTCACCAGCAGCTACAGAAGGGATCTATGTAAGGTGAATTGGCACATTGTGAAATATTTACTGCATATTGTATATAAGAATATTTTATTTTGAGCAATTTTATTGCACCTTATTTTATGGCAGTCTATGCATTTTATGAGAGCTTTTGTCTGTTTTTATTACTATCACACACAGTGGACGGCGGATGCCCAGGGTCGCATGTATTTGTAATGAAAATTAAAAGCAATGGAAAATCACTTGCTGCTGCAGCTAGTTAGCCAAAGCAGGACTTCTTCCAGAGTAGCTACAAATTACAAATCAGCGTTTTTATTTTTTGAATATATTGACTCAGTCATGAAAGTGCAAGACAGTATGAGAACAATTTCATCTTTTTACAACAGTACTGTAGTTCATTACAATAGTCTTTTGATACCTGAACAATAGTTTGATAAGTAGCTTCTCCTGACTAATATCTGTGTTGTCCGTGATTGTTTGTCTCTGTTAACCTTGGTGGTCACTGGGTGATTTTACTGATTATCATGTTCTACCAAGATTATGGCTTCTGTCTTTTTTTGGACGTTCAAAAGTGATGTATCTAATAATGCATTATGGCTCATTGTAGTTTGAATTCAGAGGGCTTCGACCTTCTTTTAAAGCAACCACTAGCCTCACGTCTGTTATGATAAGGTATAACTGTTTGTCGTGTGAAATTTGCAATGCAATTATTATTCAATAAAATAGCCACAAAGTTTAGAAAGGCATTTAATTTGTCAGATGCTCAACGCGACCTTGTGTACAGTAAATGAATGTGTGTTTGAAAAAGAACCTGTCGTTTTTTGTTTTTTTTAACACTGACATACTGTTTTGTTTTTTACCTTCGACATAACCTCCAAGTTATTGATTTTCTTATACTTTAAACTATTCAGCAGCCAAACATATTTTTACTTGTTTGGTGGTAACAGTGATTTTAAGGTGTCCTCTTTAGTTTTTGAGCTAAAATGAGTTCATTTTAGCTCAAAAGTGATTTGCGTTGTTCCTGGTCCCATAAGATTAATGGTGAGCTTTTTCCACTCATACTTAATCGCTCTCCACGATATTAACCATGTCTTACCTTGACATATATTTGAGTGCTAACATTGACTGTTAACCATAAACAGGTAGCATTTGTGTCTTGTCCCTACAAGTTGGCTTTCAGAAAGATTTTAACAAATAAATTATTCCCATTTATTTCATGTGTGGATGTGGTTATTTCCTGGCAGGCTGCATTTAGTGGTAAAGCATTTGAGAGATCTCCATAGCGAGGTCCAGGCACTCTGTGGCCTGGAGGCAGATGTCGTAGGCGGCACAGTCGCACAGGAAGCAGCGAACACAAAGACACCCGCAGAGGTCGCAGCTGTGGGTGACGTCCAGGAGGGGCTGCAGGGTGCTGGGCTCGCACCCGCACAGGGATGAGCACAGCGACCAAAGGCACGCGTTGCACCCTCTCATCACGGCCAGCAAACAGTCCAGCGGGTGACAGAAGAGGCAGGACAAAAGGATCGCAGCACAAAGGTCTCGGGGGTGGGTGGGTGAAGAAAGAAAAAAGTGAGAGAAGAACGTATCAATTTGAGGAAAAAGCATGTAAGAAAGAGGAGATCAAGAAGGAGTTCACCAAAAGTGTTGTGTCCTTACTGTCGTCGTCTGGCTCAGTGTGGACTGTCGTAGGGGTTTTGAGGCTTTCTTGGCTCCTGCTGATGGATGTGAATGACTGACGTACTTCATAGACGGTGCAGGCCTCCATGGAGGATGGCAGCAGGGCGCACAGAGGCTTTGGCTGCTCCACAGAGCTACAGATGGATACTGCTCTGGTCTTTGCACCTTTTGGGTTATTATGCAAGTTGTTTTTTGCACCAGACATAAAAAAATGAACAAATCTTCATGAAAACTGCTTTACAATGAACTAGCTGTTACTACATAGTTCATAGTACGTAGATTAAGGTACCTTTTACTTTTGGGAATACATTCACAGAGACGTCAGTTGAAGATGATTCCGTGTCCTCGGAGGAGATCTGCTCTGAAAAAGCGGGAACTTCTGACAAAGATCCTGTGAGAAAAGAAAGTTCTGCTTTTTTAAACAACTGCAATTCATAAATTATTTTATTTCACACTCATAAAAAATCTACAAATAAAATAAGCGGAGTATAGATCTAACAATAAATGCAGAAAAACAGGAGTAATGACCATATTATTGTAATACTGTAACTAATAGTATGAACAGTTCCTCTTTTTTTCTCTGATTACACACAGAAGATGACACGGAGGAAGCAATTAAATGTACATTTTCATTTCACAAGATAACTCCATGAAATTAGATAGAACACTGAATATATTTTATACAAATAAGATGAAGACTCTTAGCCTGTCTCGGTGGGTAATTACGGAATTGTGTGTAGTTAACAAATGAATATCTAAAACTTTGCAGTGCACTTTGCATAACAGCCTTGGGATAAATTGGTAATCTAATAAATTGATTCTGTAGCTGCAATATTTTGTTCAGATAAACTTGAAAAGTTATTTCCCATACAATGTGTTAAATATGGACAGATTTAATATAATATATAAATATAATAGAATGTGAAGAGACATGTATTGTGTACAAAACCTCAACCTGATTTCTCCAAGAGAGTTTATCATCGATCAGAGAAATAAAGAAACATGTTGATGAAACTTGGATTATTTTTAATTATCAATATGGAGTTTGATTTGCTTACTGTCTTATTTTTTATTTCCATTAAATGACATGATGTTAGACCTTTTGACATTTCATGACAACTTATTTGTTTGAAACCATATTAAGTTATTGCAAAGATCAGGATTTAGTTCTCTAAGGAGAGTTGTCAAATCTGATAACATACCTGATAACATACCTGTCCGACCTGCTATAGAGTTGTCAGGTGTGATGGGCAACTTTGAAGCGATGGTTAGTAAGTCGTGAATCTTTGGTTTGTCGTCACTTCCGTCACACTTCTTTTCATTCATAGCTGTAGAATCCAGTTTGGCCTCCATTGTCACCTGCTTCACGCTATGAAAATGAAAGACAACCAACTAACCTGTTAATCTGAGAGAAAACTATAACATTTATTTTCCATGACTAAAAACTATCATTTCAGTTCACTATGAGATCATCTGTTTTTGGGATATTTTTCTCAAATAATGTAGCTTTTACCATTTTTATTTCACTACTTTTTATTTATACCAGCTGTTTTTGTGTTTTTCGTCTTTTTACCTCATAAAACCTCATTATTCTCTATAAATTCCACAGACCCAGAGTCAGATCTGTAGCTGAGGTTTCATAGCTGCTAGTGATGAGTGGACATCTTAGAAATGGCAGAGGTTAATCTATTATTAATCACCATTTTGGAAAATGTATAACTATGAGAGGCAGCACAGGAATATCCTGACAGCTATATGAGAATGTGAGATATTGTTATTTTTTCCATTAATAATTTATGTATTCAACTAACACTTAGACCTACCTCAAGTGAGATATTGACATGGTTTTTTTCTCTCTCAAATTTGCAGATAAAACAGAGGAAAACACCTTTAGGTCAGCTATGAAGTATTTTATCCAATACTTTTTGGTATGCAGTAATCAGTTAGAGGCTGATACAAAGGGTGTAAAAGGGTATAATGTGTCAAATTGAATAAATAAATAAATATTTACATTGGAATCGATAACAGCCATTAAATACTGAGCATTGTGTTTTTAATGCATCTGATATGATTCATTACTGTCATGTATTAAACCCACAAAGCTTTATTATCTCATTATTGGTGTCCATATGATAAGAATTTTGTAAGAAACATATTGTACTCACTTTTCATGACATATTTGAGAAGTAGGCGATCCAGCATGCAGTATTAATCACAGGCGCATCCCATAGTGACCTGTCAGCTGGGGAGCAACTGCATCACACAGACTCTTTCACAGCCTCTCTCTCTCTCTCTCTCTCTCTCTCTCTCTCTCTCTCTCTCTCTCTCTCTCTCTCTCTCTCTCTCTCTCTCTCTCTCTGTGTGTGTGTGTGTGTGTGTGTGAAAACAAGAACAAGAATGGTGTATTACTATTGCTTATTTATATACATGTATTTTTCTCCTGCACATTTATTACTCTTTCAATATTGTTGGTGATCGTAGTATCTAAAGTAAACAAGTATTAGTAACATTAGTAACAACAATATTATTATATATTCTACTTCAATAATATTCTACATACTGACAATAGGACATTCAAAGTAATGACATATATAGTAGTGATTTGAATGGTGTGTCTGCTGTATTTTCCTCCTTTTAGATTCGCATTTCTTAACAAATCCAACAGGTGGCAATAGTGTACCGTTGGATGCTAATTTCTCACCAGAGAAGAAGAACACTTGACCAATGAGATTTATGTATTTTACGAGTAGTAACGAGTTCAGCCGATTGTGAGCGATGCTATATCCGTGTAAACCTTAACTGAACGCTAGCTATCGAGCTAATACGTTACTGTTTTGGTGTTGTATCTGTTGCCTTTTTTATTCATATTAGCTGGACGACCAAAGAGTGTAACGTTTACAGATCTCACATAATGGTAAGTATACAATGAAACTACATTTTTGGAAAGTTAGCTAATTCAATTTGGCGAGGAATAGGTTACACGGCCGTAAGTTTACACCCCACAGGAGCATGTTGTGATCCAATTTAAGGTAGCTTATATGGTTTAAATATAAATCGTGTTGATGCCTAAAAATAACGTCACAGTGTTGACTAAACTCAAGTTAGTTTTGACAACTTAGTGTTTATGTGGTACAGCAAAGTAAGCTAGTTAGCTGGCAAACGTTAACTGACATTTTAGCTAGCTGATGCTAACTGCAACGTTACAAGCTAAGTAAACAACACAGCGTACAGTAGGTGTCATTTTGTGTAAACAAACAAGTTATTAATATTACTTGTTTGCCTTTTACCGTGGGTGCTAACTAGCTGACCAACTCTTTTATGTTTTGAACAGTGTCCGCATTTCAACACCTCTAGTTTTCTGTCTAGCTAGAGATTACAATGTAATGATGATAAACTTCACGAGCTAAAGTTAGCTAAATAACACTGTAGCGCTAACTGAGTCGTAGCAAGTATTGTGTACGTTAATGACGTTAGCTATAACAAATCTTCTCCTTAAGCTTGGTTACAAATGTTAGACACCATGCATTGTTCCTTACAGTGTAATAAACATGTTTATATTTTAATAAATATATGGGATCAGGAGAGTTCAGAGTATAATTAGTTGTGAAATCAACAGGAAGAATTGTTTCGTTTTATTAGAGATTAATGTACTCATACTGTTGAACTGGTATGGTGGGGGAATTCATGCAGTGACCAAGGTAGGCACCATTTCTCAGTTACTGATCAGTAATACTGTATCACAGCAGAGCTACTCTTCAAAGTGAAATGCTTTGCTACTTTAGAAATTATTGTTTTATTATTGAAAACGCATATAACGCCTTCTGCTCTCCTTTTTTAGAATAATCATCACCTGCAGCTCAGCGATCACTTATGGATGGGGTTGTGTATAATTTTACCAGTTGTTGGTTTGTGATGCATATTGTACTTTTCAGGACAGTGAATTGTCTGACATTGAGCATGCTCCAGGGCCTGAGAGCAGCAGTATGGACGGGGAGAATGCACCACTGTACTGTATCTGCCGGAAACCAGACATCAACTGCTTCATGATGTAAGTTCACAACACCAATGCTGTTGTTTCAATCATGACTGCATATATGGATGCAACAAGGCTTATACATTCTTTTTTTATCCCACTGACAGTGGATGTGATAACTGTAATGAGTGGTTCCATGGCCACTGCATCAACATCACTGAGAAGAAGGCGAAGGCAATCCGGGAATGGTATTGCATGAGATGCAAAGGTGATGAAAAGAAAAATCTTCTTTTATCACAGCACGTTAAGAATGCCATGCTTAATATATCACATGACCGGAATAAACAAAACATAATTTTTCTCCCTGTTATTAGATAAAAACTCCTCTCTGGAAATAAAGTATAGATCAAAGAAAAACCGAGAGAAGGAAGTTGAGTTTGACAGAGAATCTGATAGACAGTACAGCACCCCGAGTACTCCTGACTATAAGAGTGAAAGGCGGCGAGGATCTAAAGTAAGTGGGATTTCTGAACTAAATTTTTAACTTTTTTGACTGCAATGTCTGAAGAGCATCACAAAAAATAGGATCTTCCAAATTTAAAGTCGAACATGTAGACATTACGATGCAGAAGCTACTTGCAGTGAGTCAGTCAAAGGTGGCCAGTTACGTTGCTGATGGAATAATTCTATAATATCAGTTTGTTTTTTTCCATATTGGTCAGCCGTCAATTGGACTGTCTTTCATCCTCCTCTATTTTATAGTTTTGCACAGAAGTTTTAAACTCATAACATCATTTTGAAATGAATATGATAGAAAATATCACTTTACCTGACTTTTCAAGCATTATGCAGGATGTGAAACGATGTCCATTTCTTAGGACACAATGGCTCTTATTGTCCATTGTTTGATTTTCCTCAGGTGAAGCGTTCAGTCCGAATGTGTGGGGAATGTGAGCCCTGCAGAAGGACTGAGGACTGCGCTCAGTGTGACTTCTGCAAGGACATGAAGAAGTTTGGAGGCCCCAACAAAATCAGACAGAAGTGCAGGTTTAGGCAATGTGAGGTCCGAGCCAGGGTAAGTCAATGTGTTTCCGTTTTGTTCTCAAATAAGATTATGCCACCGAAAGTGTAGAATTTAACATTTGTTAAGCTTTTAGTTTTTACATTTTCATCTTTATTTGACTGACATGTTGAAATGTATTGAACGTTGTAGATTTAACTTGTAAATGTAAGTTCCTACAAAGATCCTTTACTAAAATGTAAATACTGTAAATAAACTGCCGATACTGTTTGTGTTCCTCTTAAACAACTAAGATGTTAATAAGACATTTGTATGGATGCACTTTGCTTAACCTAGCCATTTAAAAAAAAAAAAAAATCATGCTCAAATTTAAACAAATATTGTACTCTCTCTCCTAAAGGAAGAAATACTGAGCCCACAACATGACTCAGTTATGCAATACTGCTGCTTCTTTTTTTTTAAACTTCTTCACACACAGGAGTTTTAGCAGCTTTTTTGATTGGTCAAAGTGAAATTTAAAGTGCAACATTGTGCAAAAGGTTACGCTGGAGTATTTAAAGAAATAATTATAATTCCTGTGTGAAATACTGAATATAACTCAAAACTCAATGTAGCCTATAACTCATCCTATATCTGATCCAGTGACACTCCTAATGTTATTCTGTAGTAATAATAATAATAATGCATCATTTGTATAGTATCTTGCAGTGGTAAAACATAAAATATTTTTTAAATGAGACTTAAAAAGCCTAAAAGATATATTTTTTGTAAACTACTGAAGTGATTAGCTAATGCATTTATGCACTCCCTTGTGGCTACGTTAAGAAAGGTGCAACATGCTGCGGCTTCTTTTGCACAGAAAATGCTGCGTGTGAAGGATGAGGAATTGTCTTTGCAAGAAAGGAGGGAGAATTCCTACCACAGAAGGAGGCGATACTCCGAGGACTACGACAGTGAGGCGGATCTCTACCAGCAGTACAAGGCAGCGGGGATGAACAATAGCATGGTAGCAGATTATTTGACACCATCTTGTTGCATAGACACCTTCTAGATGCACTCATCAGCAGCTAAAACATTTGATGGCAAACTTTATGTTGAGTCATTTTTTTTTTGCTCTCCTCTCACCCAGGGATGGAATAGTGATGAAGATGATGAACCGCCTTTCAGTCCCGTCATGCGTAAGAAAGCTGTGAAGGTGAAGCACGTCAAGAGACGAGAAAAGAAGTTTGATAAGAAAGTAAGTTTCCTCACGGAAAGATTGTGCCGCCAGGCGTTAACATGGCAAATGGAAGTAGCACATATAAAACATCCCCTTCCTTTTTAAAATTATCCAGAAGGAGTCCCGACGACACAAACAGAAACAGAAACACAAAGACAGAACCCGATCCAGTGAGAAGGGCGACCTCCGGGATAACACCGGACAGCGTCAGTGTCTGGGGCCGAGCTGCGTGGAGGCAGCAAAAGCCAACTCCAAATACTGCTCTGAGGACTGTGGCATGAAGTTAGCCGCCAAGTAAGAACTCTTACTTTCACCATTCATGCATTAATGCATAATTTTAGGAAAGATATTTTATTCCAGATAGGCGTGGGACGATTTGCAAATTACATGTCACAAATAATTGCGATTTACGATATTATCTTGGGATAATCATCAAAATATACTTGAAACTCTTAAAATGGCACTTAAACATACTAGAAATCACTTAACCTTCCATTTAGTTATTGCATCACAGTTATTACATCACACGTCTTTCTTTAGTAAACTCCCTTTATAGTGAAAATCAAACCAACTTAATGTATGAAGGTCCCCTTCATACATTTAAAAAATAATAATAAATATAATATTTAATAATTTATATTTATTATTATTTATTTATTTTATATATATATATATATATATATATATATATATATATATATATATATATATATATATATATATAAAATAGAAGTTTAATTTACTTTCTGCATTGGAGTATTTTCTCAATTAAAGAAGTCTATAGAATTGTAACTCCCTCTGTTTAGTATAATCAGCATGGTCAAAAGTAGTTTGCTTCTATATCCCCTGTTTGTATTCAACTGACGGTACTATTGCTCCACCTAGTGCTAGAAGAATTAAATGCTGGTAAAGTGATCTGGTTTACTATGTAAAGCGTCGTGCCCCTGTCCATGAAGTGTTTCTGAGGCTTGTCATCTCAGCTGACTAAATGGTTGCATTAATCTGTGCCCTTTTTGTCCCACAGCCGTATCTATGAGATCCTCCCTCAGCGTATCCAGCAGTGGCAGCAGAGTCCCTGCATCGCCGAGGAGCACGGCAAGAAGCAGCTGGAGCGCATCCGTCGGGATCAGCAGAACGCCCGGCTGCGCCTCACAGAGATGGAGCGACGCTTCCACGAGCTGGAAGGCATCATCACCAAGGCCAAGCAGCAGGCGGTTCTCCAGGACGAGGAGGTGAGGTTACAGCAGCCTGCCTGCTTGTTCATGCAGCTATACAGCGTGTTCTGGCTTTTGTTCTTCTTAACTTGGTTTATGGGGTTTTACATGATCATACAATCAGAGCGTTTAGAAAAAGTAAAAGAGTTTATATTCCCTATAAAAATGAACGATTGACATATTGCTTAACACAGAAACGGCTTACAAAGACTGAGAAAAAGGGTAACAAGTCAGTAAACATGTCCGTAATGTTCCGTACAGCAGCACCCACGCCAAAACAAACAGTATTGATACCCCTCCAAACCACCAAAATTGCTTTAATCAGCAATAAGTGGTATATGTATCCTCTTAACGATTTGGAAGAATTTACCCCATATTTTCTCAAACTTTATGGGTGGAGTAACTTCTTTATTGTGATAGTTCCCCCTGGGTCAAAGTCTGGGTCTTTCTTTGTTTATTTAAGGCTGCTGAAAAGGAGCAGAGGTAACACTTTCTGATAAAAATGCTTTTGGTTCTGTATGCAGATTAATGAAAATGACAGCGAGGACACAGACCTGCAGATTTTCTGTGTGTCTTGTAGTCATCCCATCAATCCAAAAGTGGCGCTGAGACATATGGAGAGATGTTACGCAAAGGTGATTATATTTAGAATTCCTGTTGCTGCCTCTAAGCGTCAAATATAAACGAGTAAAAAGCATATGGGCTACTTGTGACATTTCTCTCCCTAATGATTCTCTTCACAGTATGAGAGTCAGACTTCCTTTGGTTCCATGTACCCTACAAGGATAGAAGGGTAAGAAAAATATATTCTCTCAAAGTGTAAAGCATCTTTACCTGATTCAGTTGCTTTACTAACCTTACTTTGTTCCCACAGAGCAACCAGACTCTTCTGTGACGTGTACAATCCCCAAAGCAAAACGTATTGTAAGAGGCTTCAGGTTTTATGTCCAGAACATTCCAGAGATCCTAAGGTCAGTGGAAACTCCTCAGACACTTTTCTAAACTGCTTACTTGGTCTAAAACTCGTGTAAAGGTGTTTTTCCTTTTGTTTGGTGACTAGATCCCAGTGGATGAGGTGTGTGGGTGTCCTCTGGTGAAGAATGTGTTTGAGCTGACTGGAGATTACTGCAGGGTCGGCAAAAGAAAATGCAACAAACATTACAACTGGGAAAAGCTCAGGAGAGCAGAGGTGGACTTGGAGCGAGTCAGGGTGGTAAGTCAAACATCATAACTGTTGCGTTTGCTTTTAACAGACAGGACTTGTGATATTTATTGGACATTCTTCATGTTTTCAACTGGAAGTCCCAGATCAGATACAGGAAGAGTTTCTGTTGATATCTCGCACTTAAAATCACACCAACAAATGCCTCTTGGCCACAATGAGGGAAGTGATAATTATGTTTGTATGTTTTTTTTCTCGTCCACAGTGGTACAAGTTGGACGAGCTCTTTGAACAGGAGCGTAATGTCAGGACTGCAATGACCAACAGAGCTGGTCTGCTCGCTCTGATGTTGCACCAAACTATTCAGCACGACCCTGTCACGACCGATCTCCGTAGCAACAAGGATAGGTAGTCGCCCCGGTCTGTTCTCGGATCACTGTACGTAATGCGAGATTTGAGTGTTAAGGATTTAAACAATGACTACCATTTGGACGAAAATTGATTTTCTAACTAGATAATTATTTTAAAATCTTTGTATCATAATTAACTGTAAGAGGTAAATGGATATATATTTTTCCTGACTGTGGTAGATGAACTGCTGCTGATTGAAAACAGCTGTTTTTGGTATGCCCAGAATAAACACTGTGACTTATCTGCTATTGGTTTGATTATTTCTATTGGCCTTTCTACACACGATGCACACAGGACTCTGTGGTTATTATGACTATTACAACTTTGCTTAAAATGCAACTAAACTGAGACTGTACTTTTATATGTGATTTAAACTGACAGAAGCCTAGTTGTATTGGTCCATCCTTGACTACCATGAAGAAGAGTACAGTACACCAGAACAATCACTGCCGTTTTTAAAGGGGGGGAAATGGTTGCATATGTATATGAGTGATTGACCATAAGTTTACTTGCTTTCTGATCATGAGTAATATGTTTTCCATCATTAAAATGACTCCATATCGGTAGTATATTGATTATATAAATAAACACAATTTCTTTCTATTCTTCGGTGGCTTTTAAAAGGGGTTTGCATATCCAAAAAAATAGTATTACCTTCAATACCCCTGTTACGTGCTGTGGTGTGTGTGTGTTTCTCTCTCTCTCTCTCCCTCTGCTTGGCTCTCCCCAGGTGCAGCTCTCTCAGGTGCCGGCAATTCATAAAAGGCTGGGACCAATACCACTCTCTGTCTCGTTTCTCCGCCTGCTCAGTGTGTGAGCTTGGGTGTCGGTCCTCTACGGAGCTGTGGAGCAAAATTGTGCATGTGTGGAGATACTTTAGTTTTACCTGTAAATTAATTAAATGCTCTTTCCTTTTACAAATCGGTAGCCTCGTTCTCACTTTCTTCGCCCGGGTTATTTAATTGCTTGTTGCTTCCGCACCAGCCCAAGACTAGTAGGGAACGTAACAACCCCCTGTTATAAAAACTTTCTGTAACAGTGTTAATATGACACTTGAATTTAGCATTACCTCACAATGTTTACATTTTACAAAGGCAAACCTTAGTATATCATATTTGTTTCTTGCCGTAATTCTTTCAACAGCAAACTATTATTGTAAGACAACCTATTTTTATTAAAAAGTTAAATTTGTCTTTGTAACAAGCAGTGTTGCCTTTAAGGTTTTCAGACCAAAAACTGCTTAATTTGGTTGCGGGAGAGCGTATGATTAGGCCTGAATTGAAAGTAGACGCTACAGTGTTTTATTAAAGGTCTAAACTATATGATATTAAACGTTATTTTGAATAATTTCAAAGCTTTGCGTGCTGTATCAACTCCACTGTCAAGACAACCCCAAGATTATCTATCAACACAACGCTCCCAGCGGTCACATCTCTTTCTAATGACCCGGGAAAGTGAAATGACGAAGATGAAGCGTGCTATTTAAAGAGCATGAATGCAGCGTGAGATAAGTCCCTCCCTTCCGCCTGTTGATTGGTCAGGTCGTACTTTTGTGCGCAAGCTTCATTTTACCCTTCTCTCCTCACAACATGTAAATGAGCGATGTTTGTAATGAGTTATTAACGAATCAAAATCGGTATGTCTCGTTGAGTGGTTGTATATTGGGGATACTATGTTGCTAGCAGATGCTAAAGCATAGCTAATACATAAACCTTTATACAAAGGCCTGGCTGTAGTCATTTTCAATCACAGAGACATTTAAACTGAGTCCATATAATACATTATGGTAGCTAATTGAAGTTACCGTGTGGATTAAATTTTTTAATCTCTTAGATTGAAAAGCAATTGAGAAACTGTACTTGTTAATGTAAAGTATTGTTTTCTATGCTGTGTTGATAGACCTCTCTGTAGGCGGGGTCAGATCTACCAGAACATCCATGGGCCATACAGGTTTGCATCTTTGGTGTCGAAGCCTTCTTTGGTCCATCAACCGCTTCCGCTAGCTCTGGATACATGGAAGCTAACTACGTTAGCTCTACGTCGTAAAGTGGTGCCTGGAGTCTCAGGCATCTTGGGAATATTACCCTAAAGGTGTGTGTGTTTTGTTGGCCCTACTAACTGCAAGCATTTGCAAACTGGTAGCGATACACTGCTCTTAACTCAGGAACAATTTCAGCACATTGGCACAGGAACCATGGAGGGACGCTGTAGCTAACTAACAGTGGCTAACGTTAACGCTGTTACTTTCATTGTTTCTAACGTTACTACAGCTGCTGGTAGTATGTCGGTTAACTACGTATTCATATATAAGCACATTTAGCCGTTGAGGTTAGCTTTGTGTCGCTGGGTAGTATTGCTACTACCCAGTGCTAGCTAGTTAACCATGGTTACGCGGAAGCTACACAATGTTGGCTATATTTATGAACGCTAACGTCTACTAGATTGTGACACAAGTTGAATTTCATTTCTTTAGTTATTTGCATGGCACATGGTCTGCTAACTATACGTGAATGTATGTTCGTTAAGTCATTGCCATCGATTAGAAAACAGATGTCAGAGCAGCTTGTTGTTTTAGCTAACATTACACTACAGTAAAGATAACCACAGAGCCATGTTAACGTTACATACTGCAAGTTACTGCACATACGGCGTGTTTAAAGTTTCTAAGAGCATCGTCTTTTTTCCAGGAGCTGTCATGAAAAACTGAGAAGCTGTCAACCATCCTTACGGTGCCTGTCCAAACCCTAGTGGCGAAGGTCATGAGGCTACATTCACGGACAATGTGAAAATACACCTCTTTAAATGGGATGCCAGATCGACTGTAGAGGATATCTTTATTTGTCTACAGGAATACAATTTTGACCGTTGTAGCCTGAACGGGTGCAACAATGAACGAGGAACCAGTTGAGACCCTGGTCCCTGGCACAGAGCCAGTGAAAAAAGATGTGGGACAAAGCACAGAGAGGATCAGCAGCGAAGCAGAAAACACCCCCAAGGCAGCACCAGCACAAGAGGCTCTGGCACCCTTAGACAGTCTCAAAACAACAGAGGAAAAGCCTAGCTCAGATCCTGTAAAGGAAACTCCAGGAGAAGCAAAGGAGGATGCTAAGGCCACTGTTGGGGAGCCTCCTGTTGACTGGTTTGAGCCGCTTGAGGATGATGATTATGAAGATGGGGAAAGCCTAGCAGGAGAAAGTGAAAGGAGTGTGAGCGTGGCGGGCAGCGAGAAGATCCGGCAAAAGGTTTATCAGTAGGTTCTCCCTTATATTGTGTACTGTTGTCTAATAATGAGCAGCATTGTCTTTGGATTATATAAATATATATATATATATTTATATTTATATTTATTTTATTTATATTATATATATATATATATATATATATATATATATATATATATATATATATATATATTACAATATGTATACATAGCGTGGCATATTTACATTTTCTTGGATGGCTTCACGTGCATTCTGTTTTCCCCATGTGGTATAAAGATTTCTAACATGTATAATTCCCGTTTCCTCTTTTCAAATTCAGGTTTCAGCTTCCCCGTCGTAAGCGATCGCATCCTGATGAAGGATGGGATGACTGGCCGTTACTTGGAGAGGGTTGGAAACGCAAAGAAGTTGTTCGCCGCTCAGGTTCTAGCATTGGACAGAAAGATGTGTATTACCTGAGGTAAATACTTTCTGGTAGAAAAGTAAAAACAAATCCCAATGTACCGTTGTTTTCAATTCATGGGTCAGAACATAACTCATCATATATTTACTTTGTAGTGTTGAGATTTTATTATTTTTTAATAATAATTTTTTTTTTTTTTGTGCCACTCCTTTACTCTTTGTAGTTTGAGGTCAGTCACATAACTTTGTGTAATTGCAATGTGACTAAAAACCCCAATACATTTACCAGTAAGGATACATTTATAACACTTATACATTTTAGAGTCTAAATAACCCTGTTAGCTGGTATAAGCGTCTCAGATGTGAGAAATTGCTGCTCTTTCTCGTTTATGTGATTGGAGTTTAAATATCTTATATCTTTGGGTTTTGAACTGTTTGGACACAATAATCAAATTCACAGTCCATCAGTCCAAAATTTAAAATAAAAAAACATCCATCCCAGTGTCACCCAGAGCCCTGGGTGACACTGGGTGCTGGGTGGATGCTGGGTGTTTTTTTATTTTAAATTTTATAGACTAAAAAATTGATAATCCAAAGAATAGTCAGCAGATAAATCAATAATTAAACTAATTGTTATTTTCAGGCCTAATCAATTAAAAACCAAAAAGGTTATTATAGAAACAGAAGCATGTGACATCAGGATGTTGTAGTTGAAGTGCTCTTTGTAGTTGTAATTGTTTTTATTTTCCTTTGCAGTCCGCGGGGTGATCGCGTGAGAAGCCGAGTAGAGCTGACTTCAGTGCTTGAGGGACATCTTGACTTGTCAACCTTTGATTACAAGTCAGGAAAGTTCTACGAAGGCGTAGCCCCACCTACAAGGGTTCGCAACCGAGTGAAGGTATTGGCCTCTTCATCACTTCAAACCTAAAACATTTAAGATGTGTGAGTCTTGCTGTTAAGTTTTCCTCTCTTTCTTTTCCATTAGAGAAAGATTCGCGAGCGTTCTTCCTCAGAATCCAGCTTGATGGAGAGAGGAGAGGGGGCCGACACTCCAGACTCCCACCACAGGCTCACCCCCATTCTGGCACCCAAAACCGTCCAATCCCAAGAGACAACTTTCTCCTTGCACAGTACAATAAGAACTCCAACCCAAGGCTCTCACTTTGAGGATCCACCAGCGGAAGATAAAATTAAACTTCCCCTTCCCTCATCATCCAGAGCACTCCCGCTCAGGATGATTGGGTCAGAGGACAACACACTGTTAGTCCATTATTAATTGTTCATTTGTCAATCATTTAAGTTCATAAAGGGGTCTGGTCTGTTTGTGGGGAGTTGTTGATATATGCAGATGGACTGAGTATTATCATGTTTCCCTGCAGGGTCTGTTCCAGATGTGGAATTTCCTTCACAGGCACATGGTATGACAAACAAAGGAAGAGGCCCTGCTGTCCTACCTGTTGGGGTATGTCAGTATATGAGTGCAATGTCATGATTCTGAGGAAAATAACTAGTGGGGTTACTCATCTTGCAATGTTTACTTCTTTTTAATTACAGCGGCCTCAAAGACAAAAGAACACCCGATGGTTCGCTTCAGAAAGGTAAAGCATCGTATGTCAACCAGTTGTGTGAATGAACTCTTTAACGAGCTGAAACTTTGGCATGTGCCCATTGGGAACGTTCCAATGACACAGTATAGATTCACAGTTGACACATTATGTGAATGTTATGTTTATATGAGGGAGTTGCGTTGCTGAAATTGACTGGACATTTAATCACTTTTGGCAGTGTGAAAGTGAAAGTTTTTTTTCATCTGACATGGAGAAAAGGGCTGAAAGTTCTTCAACTCTAAGAAGACAACTTCCAGAATGAGGATGCTGGTGAAAATGTGCAAACAAATGCAAATGAGACCTGGATATTTATGAATAAACAAACCTGCTTTTTTATTTTTGTTCATGCTAACGGTAGTGGATTCCTTGTGGACAGTGTGTGGGATGCCACAACACAGTGAACTGTGGGCAGTGTGCCAACTGCAAGCATGGACTGCAAAGCCCAGAGTCCAGGAAACGCTTATGCCGGAAACGCAAATGTATATGTCCTATTCGCAAGGTTAGCTGCCGGGCGCCCAACAGTTTGATTGTTTTGATCCTTATTCTTTGTTATGTTACTTTTGCATTCACACTTTGTTTTGTGTATGTTTCACCAGGGCCCTGGAAGTGGAGGCTTCCTGCCACAAAGGCCTTATACTGACATTCCTGAGACGTTTGATGACTGCATGAGTTTCCAGGTGATAAAAGATTATATAATCCACTAAAATGTACTAAATGTTCACTGGGATTGTTGTTGGGTCAAACATCTCCACGTGCTGTGCTCGAAAGCCATGAGTTCTTGTTGAATTACACGTGGAACACAAATGCCTGTATACTGATGTACTTAATTTGATCTGTGTAATAACTTTAATTTGATCTGTGTGTAATAACAGTGTAATTATGCACTGGGTCTTTGACACTGAATGATTCAATGAATTCATTTTAAGCTCTAACAACAACCTTTTTTATTTTACAGAGTGAAGTTACAGACTCACAGGTAATCTTTTGTAATACGAAACCGCATCATTTATTATACTCAATATTATTGCTGTATATTATACCCCTATTCTCCAATCTTACTAATGTTTTATTCACACAGCACCCGAGTCTGAAGAGCAGCGACACAGAGAACTTCTCAGTCAATGTGGACGTTGATGATGACGATGACATGTCCACTGACGATGACGATGATGTGAGTTGTTTTTTTTAACCCACTGTCATACAGACATAAATTGATCACACAAGCAGTGTTTTTCAAGGCGTTCGTAGCAGCCAGTCAGTGCAGACAAAATGTTTACCATGCCGACCAGAGCCTGATGTTGTTGAAAGCAAGACAAGAAGTGTGACAGGCAGAGCTACTCGTTTGTGAGTATATTATTAAAAATGTTCTCAATTATCAGGGTAAGGTGTATCAGTTGAAAAAAGGTATTGCATTAACTACAGTAAATGTATATGAAGTGAAGACGTATCATGTTGCCAGGCAGGGAAGACGAGAGAAAAGGGAAAGGGAAGAGAAGGTGGAAAGACGAAGCAACAGGTTGTTTTGTGCGTCAGTGAATTTGGTTTGACATGCACATATTTGAGTTCTGGTATTGGGCTGGTTTTATTGACTCACAGACGTGGTATACCTGCGGGGTAAAATGTAGCGCAAATCTTAACCAAATTTCCAGACAATCGGCCAAACAAAATGGAAATGAATGCTTGTTTCAATCCACTACTGTGATTTAAAAAGAGTGCCAGGACAACCGCAAAAGATTTTAAAAAACCATGTGATGGAAATTTACAATTTTTATTGTTTCCTGTATTAATTGACGACCAAAAAATTGTGTACGGTCACAGACTCCTCATCTCTGCACTCACCTCTGATGTGTTCGTCTTCAGTGACACTTTAGTTTGAGTCACATGCTTCATTTATGTCATGATTTATTTTATTAAGGCTGTTTCCATTGCACTTAGTCTCATATTTATGTTATCCATAACATACCACCTCAGTAAGCATAAAAACCTTTTTGTGATATTTTGACTTTTTCCACTCAAATTGAAAATTCAGATAAAAACATGTGTATAGAAACACATTTATGTGTTTTTGTGTGAGGTTTGTCAAAAGAGATTTCCTATAAGTCATCTGTTGTCACCATTAATTTCGCCACTGGCAGTGTTGAAATAATTGAATTAAAAAAAATCTCTCTTTCTTTATTACACACTTGACTTGCCTTCAGTGGCATAAGAAGCGGAAGCGGCGGTCCTGTGGGGAATGTAAAGCCTGTCTCTGCAGGAAAGACTGCGGCACATGCGACTTCTGTGTAGACAAACCCAAGTTTGGAGGCAGCAACAAGAAGAGGCAGAAGTGTCGACTACGTCAGTGTCGGAGACAGGCAATGGTAAGACCCTACCAATTTTGAAAGAATTTGTTGTTTTTTTGCAGCAATTATGTAATAGTGTTGTTTTTTTTAAATATCTCTGTGCAAAATTTGGCAGAGACACTTGCTGCCTTTCCAGATGGGACAAAGTGACTTTGGGCCAGAAAGTTCAATGATGCCGGGCAGGCCTCGACCTCACTACACATACAGTCGAAAGTCAGGTTTAAAGAAAAACAAAGGACCACATCCTGGCATGGACTTCACAGACAATGAAGATGATGACAGTAACTTACAAGCAGTGAGTTCCCAATGCCTTTTGGTGGTAAAATATTTTTATCGTTTCGTATGCCCCCGTCCATAATGTACTACCTACAGTAGCTCGCCCCCAGTTTGGAGAAACAGACAGGAGTACGGGCACAGAAGCGAAGCAGTATACTGCTGTGGACGGGGGCAGTAGCAAAACGTTAGTTTGTTTGTGTTGTGTGACTTTGCTGTTCTAAAGGGTTAGTTCAGATTCACCAAAGTCACATAATAACACTAACAAATTAACCGATTAAGGCAGCGGCAGACCAGCAACGTCCGTGTTCTGCGAGATAAACTTACGTTTTTTGTCAATGGAGTCTGGTGGCTTTTAAGAGAGCATAGATAATGGCTTCATTTCTCCGTCAGAAAGGGCCGTCTGAGGGCAAGGTGAAGCAGTGAAAATATTCTAAATAAAGCGTACACTTGAACTGATTTCTTTAGGTGGGCCTTTTTTACGGGACTAAAACAGGTTTTGCTGCTGCCCCCGTCCACAGCAGTACATTGCTTAGCTTCCGTGCTGGTACTCCTGTCTGTTTCTCCAAACTGGGGGCGTGTTGACCGGCATCTATACACTGACTCTGGATAAGTACCTCTTACAACCCCACTACAAATCCGAACTATCCCTTTAAGGAAGAATTGGTAGTTTCTTCTTACTTATGTTTCACTGCCGTAGATAAACTGGAACCTTGATCCTGCCAGTGGTAATATGAGGTCATATGAACTGAATATGAGCAACCACCAAACATCTATGCAGGTTTGAAAATAGATTAAATATCTACATGGTTTTTGTCACCTCACCTCGCTTATCTAACCAAATGTCAACTTAACTTTGTCTTTCTGCAGTTGAATCATTTGGATTTCGGGCAGCTGAACGGTCTTCCTGACAGAGTTCCTCACATCAGCAACCACAACAGTTCAGAACTAGTATGTCTACATTCTTGCTTCCTTTTTTTGTTTTTGTAAAAATGCACTTTTTTTTCTCCTCTCCATCAGACGGAAATGTGTTGCATTTTGTAATTGGTCGTTTTATGTTTTAAAGTCGGGAGCCTTTGTGCTTGAGAAGTCCGACAGCTCGTTGGCAGATAATCGCACTTTTCAGGCTGATGGTGTCCAAATTCTTGCTGCACGACTGTTGTATGACTGTCATCATGGCCTGTTTACACTTTCCTTCACAAACGCTTCTGGCCCCTTGGCCATTTCCTTATGTTTCTGTTGTCATGCTGTTCTTAGGCCTGTGGCTCAGTGTGATGAATCCAGGCCTGGTTCCAACTCTCTGGTCTGTTTGACCATGTTTTTTACCAGTGCATGGTAATTGCAGTCTGTACCTCTGTGTTGGGGGTTGATGAATCCTTTATACAACGAGTGTGCTTGTGTTTATCTGTTGTCTTGTCTCAAGAGTGAGTGGTCCTTCTCCCCCTGTCCTCCATGTCAATGTTGACAGTACATGTGTTGATTTTGGGGGGGGCACAGTTTGACAGTGTAGATAGAGGCAGGGATCACGAAGAGAGAAAGAGAGAGGGGTTTGACATGCAACGAAAGCAGACGGAATCAAACTGGGGATTTTGAAATTACACGGTATGTGTCTTAACTACTTGGCACCAGGCCACCCACTAAAGTTAACGTGATCTCCTTATAAAGGATGTCCTTGTCACATGTTTAGCTAGTCATCTGATCAGATGAAAATATCTGATGCTTCGTAACCTTTCCTCAATGTCGTGGCTTTCAGTCACTGTGTTTTGAGCGTTGCCTATGGTAACACATTTTCTTATTGGACCCTTTTAACTATCAGTTTTCCATTTTATTGCTCCTGAAGTTGTCATGGTCGTATCCACATTAATACTTTTTCAACTGTATTTTTGAAAGCTGTAACTAATAAACTGCAGAGTGTAAGTTTATACTGCTAAACAAAGCAGTTCTCCAGTTTATACGTATAATGTCGTAACATTGGGTAAATATTATGGGTGTATGTTCCTCTGAAGTTAAAAGCTAATTTGATGCGGCTGGAATTCAATTTGCGTTCAGCGTAGGCTCGATATGATTTGACATTTTGTATTGTACATGAATTCCTGATTGAGTTTTCACTGTCTGCAGTTGTTGTTCATGTTTGAGCTCATGAGTTCACCCCTTATCAATCCAGGACCAGCCAAGCAGATGGGATGCAGAGAAATCATACGCTGGCAGACATGGTCAAAAGCATGTTGAAGAAGACGAAGAAGATGATGACGAGGATGAAGAGGAAGAGGAGGAAGAGGAAGAAGAAGAAGAAGAAGAAGAGGAGGAGGAGGAGGAGGAGGAGTTGCCATTGGTAAGTGTCCTGCTGATACATATTAGTTGTCTGAATGGAATGATGTACTTCTGTAGGCCAACCCAGAAGTTAGCATCGCCCTGGGAACCATTATGATATCTCTTCATGACATTCTTACATGCATCATGTCCCCGAAACAAAATACATCGTTTCATATGTTCTGGAGAATGAACAGAAAATTTTTATTGAATACTGAATGTTTTGAAAATAAGAAATAAATAAATTGAGGGGAACACTCAAATTGTATGTTGCCTTTAAATGGCTGTTTTGTTGTATGGACACGTGCTTTCAGAAGAAGTCAAGAGTAGAACGTTAACCGAGTTACAGGAATTGAATTGAAAGTCTAAAGAGACTACCTATATCTCTTAAAAAATAAAACATTAGATATAGAAAAAAGATAATTAATGAAGAATTTAAATAATTTTATGAGAACCTATATACATCATAAATAAAAGAAAGAAAACCCTCTAACTCCTATTTTTAAATCAATCACTTAAATAGGAATGCTTATCAGTGGACAAAAGAAGAACTTAACAGGAACTTTACCAGAAATTAAATCTGCTATTAATAAATTGTCTTTTGAAAAAAGCTCCATGAATCGAAGACATTTCAATGGAGTTTTATTCCAGATTTTAGTCGAGCATAAATCCTCTTTTTATTGAAGCTGTAAATTCTTCCTGAAAAATCATACGCTTCCTCAAACAATGTACCGAGCAACCGTTTCCGTAATACCGAAGCCAGGCAGAGTTTGTGATAGTCCTTCTGATTTCAGACCCATTAGTTCAATCCACTGTGATAAAAAAGACAAATACTAAAACCATAAATAACAGACTAGCACACATCTTACCAAATATTATCCATCACAATCAATCTGGATCTGCACAACACAGGCTTAAAAACCAATACTAGAACCTGCTTATCTTTAATACAGTATGCAAAGAAGTATAAGAAGGATTTAACACTAATGGCGGTTGCTGCAGAAAAAGCCTTTGACCGACTTCAATGCTCTGATCTGTATAAAGTGCTCGAGGTTTATGACTTTCTGGTGAAATGTATTAATATGGTAAAAACTATTTACAAATCACCTAAAGTTATACAAATGGAAATCTTTCAGCACCCTTTTTCTTAACTAGAGGTTCAGCTCGAGGAGGCTCCTCATCGCCTCCCTGTTTGCATGTGGAATTACAATTGGCAAGAAGCAATACAAACTTTATTTGCTGATGATCTATCACTCTATTTAAGTAATGTGAACACTTCCTTTCCGTATGTAATTGAAATTATGACTTAATAAATGACGTATTTTTGAAAGCTATCGGGTTATAAAATTAACGTGGAAAAAAAAACAGAATTAATGATTAATAATAATCAATTGGGAGTTTGATTAAAACGCAGCTTCAATGTTTTATATTGGACATTTAATTAACAATAACATCATCAGTTACAACCCGGTAGCTTACTTCTATCTCTTTTTTCAAAGCAAAAAATTAAAACAGTACATTTTGTAATTAATAGTACATAGAAAAATTACTAGGTCAAGAAATGGATCGATAACTATTCAAAATGCCCAACTAAACTGGGAGACGTGGATAAACTGCGGAATTCAACTTGGATATTATGATTGAGAATTTAGTACTTTTCATTTCAGGAATCTTGACCTCTGGACCTTATTTCAGACGTCCAACCGAAAAACCCTTTTAAAAGAAAAGCTTTCATTGTGAGACGAGGGAACCAGAAGTGCAAAAATGCTAACTCATTTCGTATTTATATAATATTATAATGCAAATGTGCATTTATTTTCCCTCTGTTGCCGTCTGCAGATCACACAGATCTTCAGTTTTGCTGAAATTCAATCTGGGGGTGGTGCGGACATAGAGAACCAGCTAATGAAACTGCTCCACTCTTTGCGCTCCTCTGCAATGCCAATCCTATGGTACGCCATCATGGTCGAGGGCCCGCAGCTGCAGCTCATCCAGTGCTCTAAACAGTCCAACCTGACCGACGCCATGGTGCTGATCGACCCGGGCTTCTGCTATCAGGTCACCGTCCAAAAGCAGCCGCTGCTCCCCACCC